>NW_015150566.1:384208-385441 GCF_000732505.1 Cyprinodon variegatus
AAGGAGACGGAAGCAGAGATACAAAAAGCAGGAAACACACAGCCAGGCAGACGAGCTCTGAGCCAACTCCCATGTCAGAGGATGAAGAGACCTCATCCAGCCTGTCACAGTCAGAGAAACAGGACTACACTGGAAAAACAGGCCAATCTCCAACATCTATAAATAAAGGTGTTGATGGCAGCAGCACAGCTGATATTTCTCTCCAGGATGGAGTCACAGCCAAACTGAAACAGACGAGGCAAAGATACTATTAACTTGCTCAAATCAGAGAAAATAGACTTATTTCAAGAAACATTTGCTTCATTATACAGTAGTTCTAGCTTTGTAGTGTATGTTTTCAGACAAGGGGTGTGATGGCATCATGTGCAGCCCCTCAGTAAATGTCTGATAATTATTTTCATTTAAATGCATCACTTTATATTAGTTCACAGTACTAGTATTTACATAGCATTTCATTATTTTTACGTATGTGATTTGGATTTGGGCTGCTCAGTGGAGCAGGGGGTAGCACTGCTGCCGTGCAGAAAGAAGGTTCAGGGTTTGATTCCTGGCCTTGGGTCTTTCTGCCTGGAATTTGCATGTTCTTCATGTGCATGTGTGGGTTCACTCTGGGTACTTTTGGTTCTCCAAAAAATCATGACTGTTTGGTTAATTGGCTTTTCTAAATACTCCTTAGCTGTGAATGTTGTTTGTCCTGTTTGTCTCTGTGTGTTGACCTGTAATGGACTGGTGACCTGTCCAGGGTGAACCCCGCCTCTCACCCATAGACAACTGGAGGTACCAGCACCCTTCACAGCGCAGCTTAAGATAAGCGTGATGGAAAATGGATGGATGGATTTGGTCTTGTTAACTATTTGGGTGCACACATTTGGATGACTCATTTTGCCATTTTCGTTTGTGTGGTTTATTTTAAACTAATATATTTTTCTCTTGAGTTGCCACTTGCTGGGAGGCTGCCATGTGGGCTTGGCCGCGCCAGAGTCCCAGCTGCAAACAGTCTCCTAAATGGCTCTGAGACTTGATTGGACTCTTCCATTTATTTTAGAAGAGGTGTGGTAGGTTAAATTTGTTCATCTTGTTAGGCTTTTTATAATTAAAATTGGAGAGTTTAATTACTTAAGTTATTTTCTCTCATATGTTGCTGATTTTGTATTAGTTTGATTTTTGTATTTGTTTTATTAGGGTGACCATATTTTCATTTGGGAAAACCAGGACACCTTGGAGCGGGGGGGG
>NW_015150566.1:386548-389888 GCF_000732505.1 Cyprinodon variegatus
GAAAAACAGGCCAATCTCCAACATCTATAAATAAAGGTGTTGATGGCAGCAGCACAGCTGATATTTCTCTCCAGGATGGAGTCACAGCCAAACTGGAACAGACGAGGCAAAGATACTATTTACTTGCTCAAATCAAGAGTAAATACACTTATTTCAAGAAACATTTTGCTTCATTATACAGTATTTCTAGTTTTGTAGTGTATGTTTTCAGACAAGGGGTGTGATGGCAACATGTTACACAACCCCACAATCAATGGTCCGGTAATTATTTATATTTAATGCATCACTTTATAATAGTTTACAGTACTGTATTTGATTATTTTTACGCATGTGATTAGGATTTGCCCGCTCAGTGGAGCAGGGGGTAGCACTGCTGCCTTGCAGCAAGAAGGTTCAGTTTGGTTTTGTTTACCTCATTTTGTTTTTGTGGCCAGATATATGTTTAGAGTTCAGAATTATTTTGTAAATAAATTTTCTACTATTACTTTTCTCAAACTTGCCCGTGCTTCTTTGATTTCTTTTGGCTTGGTCTCTCATAAGGGGCCAGGACCAGTTCTACAGGGGCACTGGCCCCTGTTAGCCTCTGTCTAGAACCGCCCATGCCAAATGGTGTATAAACTTTGTCATTAAAATAAATTTGATTTGCATTACACAACATTTTCGTTTTCTTCATGTTTTTCGTCATGAAGAAAAATAACTTTTTATAATTTTGCTCTGTGTTTTTTATTTTCTTTAAAAAAGCAATAAATTTACTTTCATAAAATGGGTAAACCAGTTATAATTATATAATGGAGATAAAACCAGACATGTTGTTGTTAAAGTTCCAACAAGTTATAAAAGTATTTAAAAAGGCTAAATATTTTTCACTGACTTCTTCGGCTTCAAATATTATTTTTATCAGTATTAATTGTAATATAAATGCTGCAGCTTTTTTACACTTATTTATGAATCCATTTATGATCACACAATTCTGAACCCATAGAAAATCTTCGCCTTCAGATGATCTGTTTTCTACTATTTGTTTCAAAACAGATCTGTGTGATATTTTATACAAGCTGCTGAAGTGAGAAAATATTCTAGCTTAACATCTGAATGCATTAATGATGTTTGTCCTGTTTTCTCACCTGTACATCGACTACATGAGTTCACCACCCATCCCCCCACCCCCAGCTGCATTCTGACACGTCTTATAATAGTCACTTAATTTATTGATTTATAAAGCCATCAGTTTAACCAAATCTGCCTGTATGCTTCAGTTACATTGAAATATTTTGTTATTTGCTACTGAAAATAAACTGGATTAATTTAACTGTTTTGTGAATAGTATTATTACTTCTATCTATATAACTGAATTACCATAATAAATGGCCATTGTTGATCGATTTGATCATTGGTACTCAAAGCAAAATAATTAACCCGCTGTTTCTTTCCACCTAACAAATATGGCTGCTGTTCTTATTGCTGCATTCAGGTCTTCCATGGTGGGGACAAACATGTGATGATGGTAGAAAAGTTTTGCTTGGGTTATTGTACAAATAGGGCTGTCATAAATCATTCTGAAGGCAGAGCTTTGTACATTAGCTGGCACAAAGTGTCAGACCCATATAGGCAGACACACATATGCACATACACACAATCACACACATCTGCAGCAGCAAACCTTGCCAGTTTACTTTCTTCCTCTCCTTTTTTACTTTTTCCAGACACGGGACTCTTGTCCCAGTTTATACGTCTGTATGCCACCAACTTTCTCCACCGTTTGCATATAAAGAATGTCCTTGTTTTCAATTGTATCTCCAAGTTATGTTAGTCAGTGTGCTTATTGCACCAGAGCTATCAAGGTGGAAAGGATTTTCATGTCTTTCATGTCTTTTTTGCACCATAAAACTTTTTTTTTTTCTAATTTTAGCTTTGAATTGAAAAAAATGAAATGAAATTAATGGCAAAAAATCAAAAATAGAATTAGGAGCAAGAAACCATATTATTGTGGTTGAAAAAATACAAAGAGTATGTTTAGCATTATTCAATTCAAATCAATTGAGTTTATTTATATAGAGCTAATTCACAACACATGTCCTCTCAAGGCACTTTACGGTTCAACAGATCATACAGTCAAATTGATTCAAAGTTTTTAATCTAAGGAAAACCAGCTGATTGCATCGACTCATTGACTCTGATGCAATCCCTCACACTCGGATGCAATCCCTCACACTAAGCATGCTTGTAGCGACAGTAGAGAGGAAAAACTCCCTTTTAACAGGAAGAAACCTCCAGCAGAACCAGGCTCAGTGTGAGTGGCCAATCTCTGAAGCGACTGGGGTTCAAGGAGACAGAAGCAGACATACAAAAAGCAGCTGTAAAAGGCGACCCCTTCCAGGAAACACACAGCCAGGCAGACGAGCTCCGAGCCAACCCCCGCGCCAGAGAACGTAGAGAGCACATCCAGCTAGTCACATCCAGAGAAACAGGACCACACCGGAAAAACAGGCCAATCTCCAACATCTATAAACAAGGGTGTTGATGGCAGCAGCACAGCTAATATTTCTCTCCAGTATGGTGTCACAGGCAAACAGGAACAGATGAGGCAGAGAGAGCATAACATTAGAGATTAAACTAACAATTTTTGCAGAGTGGGAGAATAGAGATAGAATGATGAAATAGGGATCTATATGTCCTCCAGAAGTCTAAGTCTATAGCAGCATAACTATAGAGATAGCTCAGGATAACCTGAGCCACTCTAACTATAAGCTTTATCAAAAAGAAAAGTTTATCTGCATTTTGTTTAAAATCCTTACTAAAGCATTTGGTCAGACCAAAATGTTGTCACTGAATCCTTTTTTAGAATTGTTCAAATAAAACATTAGATCACTCTTGAACAGCACACATGCAGCTGTAAAGAACTGGGGCTCCTTTAGTGACAGAATGATGCCTCCCAGGTGCACTAAGAAGCATTAGATTGCTGCACCCAGCGGCTGTTAGACTTTATAACCTTCACTTCTCCAAGCAAGCATAGTGTTTATATTCTTGCTCTAATTTACAGTCTTCTGAAAAAATGCATATACCACAGTTTGTATACTTTTTTTTAAAAGACTGTACCCAGTTAATACAAATCCCAAATATGAGCATGATATTAATTAAACTGTAACTACCGTTCCATTTTTCATACATTGTACCTTAATATTCACTCTATTGTGCTTTTGTATTGTTTTGTATGATTTTACACTTGTGGACTAGCAGCAGTCCCAATCTGCCCACCATAGTTTGGCCCCACTTTTTTTAGTGTTTCTCTCCTATAGAGATATTTAATGAATCAAAACTAAAAATTCTGAGGTTCTAAATA
>NW_015150566.1:390343-396701 GCF_000732505.1 Cyprinodon variegatus
TACATTACTTAAAAGACTTTCAACAAAATCCTGAATCCAAATGCCCCATCAGCCAATGTGAAGTTTCAAGTTAGGAGGACTACGTTTCCCAGAAGGCCACTGTTAGGGCTCGCTGATGACGTAGAAACTGTGCGACTGTAACCTTGCGGCTGCGTTATGTATTTAAGTTTTAAGGGATTTTTTCCGCAGCGATGAGTAGATTTATTTTACCGGTTTCTGTGTTCGGAACAGTGGCCGGATGCGCTGTTTTACTTAAGTGAGTAACTCATAATAATGTGTCTGTTAGAGTAAGGAGTGGATGGAATCAATATACACATAATGTAGGCTGCCACATCTGTAGCTGATAGACT
Organism: Cyprinodon variegatus; assembly: GCF_000732505.1. NCBI lineage: Eukaryota > Metazoa > Chordata > Actinopteri > Cyprinodontiformes > Cyprinodontidae > Cyprinodon > Cyprinodon variegatus. The sequence continues at coordinate 390,694 of NW_015150566.1, forward strand.
GATATATGGAGAAGTTCCCTTTAGTTGTTCTTTTGCTCAGTGTTTTAGTATGTTCTTCCCCCTTTAAGCACCAGCTCTTTATCTTTCAATTATTCTATTTTTAATAACACCGGATATCAAAAGATACTATCCTGTAAAGAAAAAAAGGCTTCATTTTTAGTTACCATATTATATACGGAAGAGGATAAGGGCCAATGAAAAAATTAAAGTTTTTAAAAATTTATTTCTGTATAATATAAGGAAAAAAGTCAGAATTCTGACTTTAATCTGAGAATTCTCCTTTTTTTCTCAGAATTCTGACTTTAATCTGAGAATTCTGATTTTTCTTAGAATTGTAACTTTTTTCTCAGAATTCTGACTTTTTTTCTCAGAATTCTGATTTTAATCCCAGAGTTCTGACTGAATTCTGACAGCTAACAAACATATCAAGCTGTAGCCATGTCTGTTTTAGAGATTAGCTCTCTTGTTTTAATCACCTTTTCCTCTTCCATTAATGAAATAGCATCACCAGGGACCCCTCGTGCACGTAAAAAGTTGACTCATTTTGTCATTTTCCACCAATGTGTTAATGGCCCTCCCAAACAACTCACATCTTTCTCTGTGAAGCTGAGTGCTCCCACTTATGGTGCCCATCTACATTAAAATCCAAAATTCTGAGATTAAAGTAAGAATTCTTAGAAAAAAGAATTCAGAATTTTTTCCCATATTAACCTGAAATAATATTTAAAAATCAGTTAACCTTTTTTTTTCAATGCCCTTAATCTTCTTCCATAATTATAGGATCAATAAAGCCCTTTAACAGAACCTGTCTGACAACATGAAGTAGGCTAAAATTGATGAGAAACAAACTACTTGGTGTATATCATTTTTTGATCAAAGAACTGTTTATAAGGTGCTGCACCTCAGCTTTAAACCTTCAGTTATTTTCTAACGTTTTTTTGTTTTATTACAACGTTCAATCTTTATGTGTTGGCCAACACAGAACAATAGAAAATATGGAGGTGAATGATGCAATTAAATGATGATTTTCTGCCAACTTGTCACTTTTCATTGAAATTTGAATTGCAGCTTTTTAGGGATTATTTCTGCGAGATCCAAACATATTGAATAGGATTTTTTTTGCCATTTGTCTTTTTAATTAGTTCCAGTTTCATCTGATCGGCTGCAGATCCAATAAGATTTGAAACAAATTCTTACTGAAGTGTATATTTGGGCTTTCACTGTGTCTTTCTAACACATTCATATTTTTTCATCTAAACCATTCCATTGTTTTTCTGTATATTTTTGTAGTGTAGTAGTTTTGGCTATATTTGTAGTGTGGTTGTCTTCCACCCCAGTCCCAGGTCTTATGAAGCCTATAGCAGGTTTTTCTTTTTTCCAGGAATGTCCTTGATTTGTTGCAATCTTACAGTTAACACTGACCAGGTTGACTGTAAAAAAAAAAAAGAAAAAAGCACCATATTTTTTACATTCATTTGACATTTTAATTCATTTTACAGAAACCATGTGACAGGAGGCCGTTGTCCCAGTAAGGCTACAATCAAAGGAAAGACAGTAGTGATAACAGGAGCTAACACGGGCATCGGAAAGGCGACGGCTCAGGAACTTGCCACAAGAGGTCTGGTGACAGTTCTTCTCTGCCTTTTATATTTTTTTGTTTCCTGACGCTCTGTATCCTGCATCATCAGGGGGTCGTATCATTATGGGATGCCGTGACATGGAGAAGTGTGAAACGGCAGCGAAAGAGATCCGAGGAAAAACTCTGAACCCTCATGTTTATGCTTGTCACCTGGACCTGGCCTCCATGAAGTCCATCCGAGAGTTTGCAGAGAAAATAAACCAAGGTGCTGGAGATGCATATACTGGAGAATAAGCCTAACTTTATTATAAATGGTTAAATATATATTTCTTTTTTATTTTACTGCAGAGGAGAAGCGGGTGGACATACTGATAAACAATGCAGGAGTCATGAGGTGTCCAGCGGGGAAGACGGAGGACGGCTTTGACATACAGTTCGGGGTTAATCATTTAGGTACTTTGCCTGACTCAGATCAGCTCCCACAGTGCTTTGCTAAGGTTTTAACATTTTCAAATTCAATCATATTAAATTTCTGCGCTGAGACTGCTGCCATGCCAACCCAGTCCGATAAAACAGAAGGAAACAAGTTTAAGCTCAAAGGTTTTTGTATTTTATGTGACATATAAACACACAGTGTTGGCTAATTCCTAAGTGGTGAGAAAAGGAGAAATGGATTTCCAGACTTAATTTTACTACAACTATTCTGAAAAGTGTGGCTTGCATTTAAATTCGACCCCTCTAGATGCACGCATCAAGAGTTTCAAACATGGCTGCTGCTCATTGCATGCTGGGACGGCAGGCCCTAAAAAGTAAGCACCGTATTTTTTGTTTACAATGGCCAACTTTGATAAAAAGGAATCATTAAGCGTATAATTTGAAATGTAAGAATTGTGTCTTCCCAAAAAAGTTAAACAACAAACCACTGGACTTTGTTTTCCAAGTTTGAAGATATTTCGCTTCCCATCCAGAAAGCTTCCTCAATTCAAAATGTCTGGAGTAGCGGTTGAGTTCCCGGCTTATATAGTAGCCCAAACAAAAGACAAAACATGCAAATTGAACCTAAAAACAGGTCTACCCCTTAGTAATATGGAGTCGTTTAGGTCGTTGGCCTGCAAAACCCGATACCATGTCCCATGCCTCTGAAAATTGTGTGAATTGTGTCTTTTGTTTATTTTTTTAACTTAAATTATGAGTTCAAAAGAATTGTGGACAAGGAGATTATGACGGAAGATTTTTAGCTTTGTTAAACTTTTTACTGCTGTTTGTGCATCCAGTAACAATGCCGTTTTGATGTCCTAAGTAAGAAAAAACTGGTCATGCACTTAATATTAGCAATGCAACTTGTTGTTTTTGCCTATATTACATGGGAAAATATAATAAAGCTGCTTCATAGCACAGTTACAACTTAAGCATCAGGGTGCTGCATTGTTTTGGTGCTCACTTTTTAGGGCCCCCTCTCCCAGAATGCAATGCGTGAAAGCCATTTTTTTTTAACTCTTGATGTCTGTATACCATCGACTCTCAGCCTTTCTGGAAGACTGGAGTTTATCCTCTCTACTCCCATCATTCCGCAGATGGGAGTAGAGAGGACCTGAGGATATTAACTTTTAGTCTTGGCTCAGATTCTTAATCAGATTTAGTTCTGGGCTTTGACTGGGCTGCTTCATCACGTGAAAATGATGAATATGCTTTGATCTCTACACCCAAGGCTGTGATACAAGTACCACTAGGGGACCTTTGTTCACTTTAAATGGTACTCTGTTTCATCATGTAAAGCAGGTGAATTGTAGGGTCGAGCCTGCTTGTGATAACAGTGCAGATTGCTACAAAAGCTTAAAAGGGAAATCCAGTGGAGGATGTTTGATTTTTTTCTTTTCTTAATTTCTAGGGGTTAAAAAAAAGAAAAAAGCAGCTGCTGTTTTTGTGCAGTTTTGAAATAATCTCACTCTCACACTTTGGTGGCATTTTGAAAGTTAAAATTCAGATTTTACTTGATAAAAACCATCTGAGGGGCGTGCAGGTGGCGCAGTGGTGTGCACGTCCCATGTGCGGAGGCCTTAGTCCTTGACGCGGCTGACCCGGGTTCGAATCCAGTCTGTGGTCCTTTGCTGCATGTCTCTCCCCCTCTCTCATAGCCCCTTTCCTGTCAGCCTACTGTCAGATGAGCCACTAGTGCCGTAAAAACTAAAAAAAAACCATCTGAGATCCACTGATCTAACTCATCAGGTTGCAGCCCTGGCTGTGGAGGTCAATCAGCTGCGAGTGTTCTGCTGCATCCAACACATTTTCTTCCAGGATTATAATGGATTTACTTCCATCCATCTTCCTATCAAGCTAAAACCTGCTCCTGATTAAGCATCTTCACAGCATGATGCTGCTGTTTCACTATTGGGATGGTGTGTTATTGAGAACTGCTGTGTGGGTGACTCAGTTTTATTTAAGCACATCAGTGTTAAGTAGACTTAGCATAAGTGCATGCTACACTACTTATTCAATAAAAATCATCAATATGAATTTGTGAAACTAATTGAAATATTTATGTGGTAAGAATACTTTTGCAAAGCACTGAAAACTGTAAGAAAGAGCCTAAAGATTTCTGCTCACTCCTAACCTTTAGACTTCCTCCAGGCCACTTCTTATTGACAAACCTCCTGCTGGAGAAGCTGAAAGAGTCGGCCCCCAGCAGAGTGATCAACCTGGCCTCGCTCGCCCACATCGTTGGAAAGATCGACTTCAATGACCTGAACTGGGAGAAGAAGAAGTTCGACACGAAGCAGGCGTACTGTCAGAGCAAGCTCGCCAATGTTCTGTTCACCAGGGAGCTCGCCAAGCGGTTAGAAGGCGAGTCTGCGAGCTGCTGCATGTGTGGGAGGGAGTTGGGCCTGCTGTCCTGCTGGTGATCAGCTGTAGAATGCATTGTCCTAAATGCTGGTTTGTATGCGTGTACCTGCAACAGGCACCAGAGTGACCGTGAATGCTGTACACCCAGGAGTCGTAGCCACGGAGCTCGGGAGACACACCGGTCTGCACCAATCACAGTTCTCCAGCTCTGTGCTCAGTGAGTCATTACTGAACTTATGTAGATAAGATGGTGAATTCTCTTCTGATTCATATTAACAGCTCACTCAGGCTGTATAGACTCTGATTTGAAGGTTTGAGAGGTAGTTCCTCTAATGTTTGGAACTGCACAAGCATAACTCTAAAACCATGTTTACTTTATTTAGTGATAAAGAGTTTATTTGGGTAAAAAAAAACTGCAACGACTATCAAAATGTTTTTTGTTTTTTTTTTGTAGAAAACTTTCTGATATGTACCATGCATTTGTTTTAAGACCTCTTTAGTCTAATACCCCTAAATAGAATGTAGTGCAAACAAATGCATTTAAAGATCTAAAAAAGCGCTTCATATTGTCAGATCAATAAACCGTTCTAACCCCTAAGTCTGTTGTAATATAAACTAGGGCTGCAAATGATTAATTTCCAAATTGATAAATCTGTTGATTTATTTTTTGATCAATCAATAATCTGTCCAGGTTTGGTTGTGGTTTGAGGACCCAAGTGCAGGGAGGCTGAGGAGATTTCTTGCAGTTTAATGGGGAAAAAACAGTAAGCAAAGGCAGGAATCCAAAAAAACCATCTACTAATGTAAACCCAACGAGAACCATGGAGACATCTGGGGAAAATAATCACGAGGAGCCAGGGAGAGACGAGGTAGGACAAAAACAGCATTGAGATCCAGCAACGACAAGGAACCAACAAAGAGTGAGAGCAGAGGGAGAATATATGTAGCTGACTGAGACAAAGGCAGGGCTAACGAGAAGACAACGAGGGAGCCAAGGGGAAAGGAACACACACAAGAGGGCAACAGAGGAAAACAGAAAAACCTGAGGACATAAATCTAGAAAATACAACAAAATAGGAATTAAACCAATAAAACTAGAAAACAAGGAGCAAAGTAAAACACAACAGAACCAACACCATGACATAATCGAATATAAAAAGATTCCTTAAAGAAGACTTTTTGAAAAATTAAACCAGGTGAAACATATCATGTTGATAGACGAATAAGATTTTTATCTTAAATGCAAAATCTAAATTTTTTTTTTTTGCTCTAAGTGGGTTGCTCTCTCAGCTAAAGGCAGGTTTTAGAGTCTCTATACTCTAGTTAACGATAAATCAAATACTCAATTAGTTGATGATTATTAAAATAATCGATTAATCACGATTAATCCAATGAATTGTTTCATCTCTAGTGTAAACCTTGCAGTGTATCTCTGGCTGTATGTTTACAGTGGTTGTTCTGCTGCAAGTTGCCCCTGTCTCCTGTCTTCTGCAGCCCTTAACAGGTCATTTTCATTGTTGATTTAGCGTTATCCATTTTCCCATAAACTCTGTAGGAATCCTGTCCTTCATGCATGATGCCCCCCCCC
>NW_015150566.1:396711-412417 GCF_000732505.1 Cyprinodon variegatus
TTATTGGTTTTCCTGTCGCTGAATCACGCTGCCTCAGCCGTTGCTCTTTGCAGTCCCTCCTACGTTAATATGGGCCTTTTTTATTTTCCGTTTAAGGATAATCTACTATCTGCAAGGAGATTAAAAAAATATATTTTACTTCTTTACAAGTCTGAACCACTTTGTGTTAAACTGTGTCCAATTCTAATAAAATCTGCTATCATTTGTAACTTTAAGGTAAAGATTTGAAAAGCTAAAGGGTGTTTGGATACTATTGAAGTGATTGTAACCCTCTGATGTCCTTCACAGGCCCCTTCTTCTCTTTGCTGGTAAAGAGTCCAGAGCTGGGCGCTCAGCCCAGCGTCTTTCTGGCCGTGGCCGAGGAAATGGAGGGTGTGACGGGGCAGTACTACGATGTGATGACTGAAAAGGAACCGGCACCCCAGGCCCTCGATGATGAGGCGGCTCGTAGGTTGTGGGAGGTCAGCAGCAGGCTGGTGGGCCTGCAGGACGGTGGACAGCCATGCGAGGCAAAGCCATCGGTGGACAGACAAAGCAAAGCCGGGCTGACAGATTCAGCACAGACACTGGGGCAGAAACTAGAGCAAGACGTCAGTACTGTTGGATCTTAGTTCTGCTTCAGCTTCAGGGGATAATCGATCTGGACCCACTTTGTGACATATGAACACTTTTCTCTCTGAGGATGTTAATATCTGTGTGTAAAGATGGCCCTTTGTTTCACAGAAGGAATCCTTAAAATACTTGGACATATAAACTCAATAAAAAGACAAAAACAATCCAATGTTGATTCCAGACGTAAACTCAGGGATTTAGATCAGTACTTCCTCTGATTGTGTTTTCTCAATCTTTTTGTAGCAGAGAATTGATCAGTGAAGGATCACTTTGGATAAAGCATAAAGCTGGTAAAAACTGACTCTGCTTATGAAACGTTTATTAAATAAAGACATTTTGGTTTTATAAGGAAATAAAAGCCAGATATCTTATCATGGGAAGAAGGGTGGATTTGTATGCAATAGAAGAACACCTTGTTGCTCAAAGATATCAATGATCTCATTCTTAATGTGATTTAAATTGATCAACAAATCTAAAACAAAAAATCCCTCAATCCAAATATGGAAGAGTTTGTGATGAACTAAACACTCCCAACAGTGGGAAAAAGGGTTTATATGACATGTACCTCCTTTTTTGCACATGTATGAGCGACAGTGGCCCAGAGGTAAACATTACTAGATGTCTTTTTAGCTGTTTAGATTGTAGCCTCCTGCTGCCACATCTTGGTGTGCAGCTGAGCAGGGCACCTTATCCTCAAGTGTCCTACTGCTCCTCCAATCACTGTATGAAGGACTCTCTAGTGTAAAGTGTTGGTATGAAACTAGAGGTTTTATATATATGTAAAGTTGCTGCCTTCAGCATCTTCCCATATTTTCTGTTATCAGCGCTGAAAGTCTCAGTAACTGAATCTGTGAACCGTTCAAATTTTAGCAGCTGGATTTTTGTAACATTTTTGCCTCTTTTATGCAGAGGATTGCATCATGCGCTTCTGTTTGAGGCTACGTCTGACCACATTGTCACCTCCATGAACAATAGACAATTTTTACTAAAGCATTGGTAGTATTATTGTACTACAGTTTTCTCTTTCATTTATATATTTTTGTGTATTAAACAGGACTACAAAGGGTGGAGAGGTCTTATTTATATATTTATATATATTTTCCTTTCTAAGGAATTACACAAATTGAGATATCTTACACCATTAGTGTATATATCTGCAGTTAACTCACGCCACTGAAGCATAACTCACATTTCATTTTATTTTATTATTATTTTTTATTGCTCTCATTAAATCATCAATCAGACCATGAGTCTGCAACCTATTCACCACCAAAGAGTCATTTTGTCCTGAGTCCGGTAAAAGTCATTTAGAGACGTAATGTTTTACAGGACATTTTAATAAAAACAGCCTATTGTAAATAAATATCTGCCAAAAGAAATCTGTTTCCATTTTTCTTCTATAGGGATTATTTGATGTAATAAATATATATATATATATATATATATATATATATATATATATATATATATATATATAAACAAGTTCAAAGCTAATTAAAAGGCAAATAGCTCTAAAACATATTTGTGGTTCTTTTAATGTCATTCTGTGATGAAAATTCAATTAAAATATTTACAAAGCTTCTAAGACTGGTGTTTGTTATCACAGTACATTAATGAGTTGTTTATATAATTTTTTTAGCCACTTTTAAGAGCCAGTGTAGAGGGTCCAAAGGGCCACATGCAGCTCTGGAGCCGCAGATTGTAGACCCCTGGTTTAGATTATATTAGTATAAAGGTTTCTGCTTCAAATAAATGTGTCTGAACAAACTTAAAGAAGGTGAATATTTTGTTTCAGAGTCTCATTCTGTCCTATATTTGCATGCAAAGCCAGTTTCTGTACAGATTCAATAAAATAACGTTGGCCTACAGCGCCACCTGTCTGCAAAACATTAATTTCTCATACTTGGAAATAGATTGCATGAAACTTTAAATGCCAAATTTGTTTTCCTTTTTTTTGGTTTAAATGACATGCCTTTTTACTTTGATCATTTTTTTAGATAATTATTTAAGTGGGCTATTCAACATGCATCTGATGATGACTGACTGTGAAATCCATCATGGCAGATAGGGGGCAAAGGAGACTTAAAAAGGCTAAAGAAATGGACGTCTAACATGGAGAGAGGCTGTCCAACAAATCTGTCTGAGTTCAAGACCTTAAAGTGCACAAACTGATGAGCACTTCTGCTCAGGATGAATTTTAATAGAATAAATCCATTTACAGAGGCACTCATCTTCCAACCCAGAACCTCTCAGACATGCAGCTGCTCAAATCCTTGAACAGATTATCCCAGATATCCATTGCATGGAGCAATTTTTTTTTCCTCCCAGTGGTAACTCCCAAAGCACAGATCAATATGGATCATTGCACTAATGCAGACTGATGGGCATCGACCGGGTAACTGTAAACTCAGAATTGTTTGGTTTGGTGTCGGTTTACAGGTGGAGACCCTCTCTGGTGCCATGACGGAAGCTGGTTATTACTGGAGATGGAGGACACTGTTACTAAGTTTGCTTTCTTCCATCGACCCAGTGTTTTTGTGATTTGTTTGATGATACAATGTAACTTTATTCTAATATTTTTCAGCAATAAACATGATTCAGTTTTGCCTCATTTTGCTGTTTTATTACAAATTCAGCAGAAGGTTCAACAGTTTCCACAGACCTAATTTAATGTGACAGGACAGGTAAAGGTTATCTCAGAGATGTACCATTCTAATCAGGTTATAATATTTTTATAATATTTGACCATGATAATCAACTCCAGAACCTTTAAACTATTCAATGCAATTTAACTAATAAACAAAATGAATACATTTAAAATAATTAGTTTATCCTATAAATGCTTTTGACAGCTTCTTACATCTGGACATGGCAATATTTTCACACTCAATCTCACAGCAGCTCTCTGAATAATTCAGACGAAACACTTTTTAAATCTATAATCGCTGCAAGAAATTGCATGCATTTTTCACAAGTTCGTCCTATTAAGTCATTCTCTGGAGGAAAATAGGGGAAAAAAAGGTGCATGGATAAAATACATCATTGTGAGGTTTAAGAAGCAAAGCAAATTCAGGGGCTTCAAGAGCGACCGCACATATAGGTGGATGAGCTACAGCTGTCACATCCGAATTTCATCAGCTGCAGTATGACGTCTCCATTGTCCATGATGATTAGTGGAACCATGTTCAAAAATCACTGTATCAGGAAATCGCTGTATCTTGGCTTGACATTAACTCCATAGGGAATCTATGAGGTTTTGTCAAAAGAAAGATAACAAACAGCAGATTCAAAAATCCAGACAACATCAAGTCCATTTTTAAGACAGCTAGGGGTTCTATTACACTTCAGCAGAACCACAGGCTAATAAACCCTATACTGCCCTGCATTCTTCCAGTAATTTGTGTAAAAAAAAAAAAGGCCCAAAACAAATACTGAGACAATTCTGTAATAAAAAATAAATAAATAAATTGTTTTTCTAATGATTCACGTATAATCTTTTTTTCTTTAGTAGAAACACACAGTGTATTGTTTTTCATTTGGTTTTAAATCAACTAGATACACCTAAATGTCCAAAAAATCTTCATTTTTAATGATTATTAATTGTATTTCTGCTGGATTGTTTCAGTTTTTTAAATAATTTATGCTAACAAGCGTTAGTTGACGTTATTTTGTATTTTTTGTGGTTGTTTTTTTAGTTTTAGACGCAATTTAACATATCAGCTTGAGTTATATCAACGCATCTATGAATATAAAGAAAAAACTTCATTACCCACAATGCATTAGTAGGAAGACTGTGAAAACACGTCCAAGGTCCATGTTGTGAAGGAGCTCCTGCAGAGCCTGAGGTCTGACTTTGTGAAGGTTTTTTGTGACCAAGTTGTGCTTTAGTTCTGTTTAAATTTACTTAAGAAAAAATAAAAAAAGCTTGTTTGGAAGCCGAAAACAAGCAAAAGAGTTTCACGTATTTCCTTCAATAACTAAACCGACAGAAACGACTGGACCGAAAGCAGCTGTGTGAGTTTGAATATGTTGATTTCAGCTTTTAATGTGACATTTTTACACAAAAAGCTCTCAGTGGAGATAAACTGCTGCAATGATTGGTTCGATCTGGTGGTTTTTCTTCTTTACATACAATAACAGACATAAAATGCCTCAGCAAATTGTTCTCCCTTTAAATCTTTTCCACATTTTCTCACAAAACATCTGTGATTTGTTGCTGATTTTAAGGTGATGCACACAATTTTAATTTTTTTATGTGTATTTCATTGTTATTTTTGTTTTTCTTTTACTCATTTTTTTCTTTTTCTTTGCTGTGTTCTACTTTTTTCTAATCTTAGCACAGATTACCAGTTGGATTTAGGTCTGAACATTGACCGAACCATTCTATCATCTAAATCTATGCTCTGATCCCTGAAACCACAGCTCCCTAAATGCCTTTAAGCAAGTGCCACCAGGGGCGGAGCTAGATGAGGAGCCAGGGGTGGCCATGGTCACCCTTATGCTACCTTCACACCGACTAAACCACACTGTACGATTAAACCGCAGGGTTTAGTCGTACAGTGTGAGCTCACAACTCACGATTTACACTCACCGGCCACTTTATTAGGTACCCCATGCTAGTAACGGGTTGGACCCCCTTTTGCCTTCAGAACTGCCTCAATTCTTCGTGGCATAGATTAACCAAGGTGCTGGAAGCATTCCTCAGGGAGTTTGGTCCATATTGACATGATGGCATCACACAGTTGCCGCAGATTTGTCGGCTGCACATCCATGATGCAAATCTCCCGTTCCACCACATCCCAAAGATGCTCTATTGGATTGAGATCTGGTGACTGTGGAGGCCATTTGAGTACAGTGAACTCATTGTCATGTTCAAGAAACCAGTCTGAGATGATTCCAGCTTTATGACATGGCGCATTATCCTGCTGAAAGTAGCATCAGAAGTTGGGTACATTGTGGTCATAAAGGGATGGACATGGTCAGCAACAATACTCAGGTAGGCTGTGGCATTGCAACGATGCTCAATTGGTATCAAGGGGCCCAAAGAGTGCCAAGAAAATATTCCCCACACCATGACACCACCACCACCAGCCTGAACCGTTGATACAAGGCAGGATGGATCCATGCTTTCATGTTGTAGACGCCAAATTCTGACCCTACCATCCGAATGTCGCAGCAGAAATCGAGACTCATCAGACCAGGCAACGTTTTTCCAATCTTGTCCAATTTCGATGAACTTGTGCAAATTGTAGCCTCAGTTTCCTGTTCTTAGCTGAAAGGAGTGGCACCCGGTGTGGTCTTCTGCTGCTGTAGCCCATCTGCCTCAAAGTTCGACGTACTGAGCGTTCAGAGATGCTCTTCTGCCCACCTTGGTTTTAACGGGTGATTATTTGAGTCACTGTTGCCCTTCTATCAGCTCCAACCAGTCTGGCCATTCTCCTCTGACCTCTGGCATCAACAAGGCATTTCCGCCCACAGAACTGCCGCTCACTGGATGTTTTTTCTTTTTCGGACCATTCTCTGTAAACCCTAGAGATGGTTGTGCGTGAAAATCCCAGTAGATCAGCAGTTTCTGAAATACTCAGACCAGCCCTTCTGGCACCAACAATCATGCCACGTTCAAAGTCACTCAAATCACCTTTCTTCCCCATACTGATGCTCGGTTTGAACTGCAGGAGATTGTCTTGACCATGTCTACATGCCTAAATGCACTGAGTTGCTGCCATGTGATTGGCTGCTTAGAAATTAAGTGTTAACGAGCAGTTGGACAGGTGTACCTAATAAAGTGGCCGGTGAGTGTATATTTGGCCGGACGCTCTCATGGGATCTACCTGCTCACACTGTACGACTAAAAACCACGTCGGACTCAGCTCCATAGTGAGATGGAGCTGCTCTTCAGCTCTCTATCCTGAAGCCAAATAATTGGAAGGGGGATATAAATCTCACTATAAAAAAACAACTTATTTACAGAGATTCTTAGGTAACTGTGTGGCTGTGACTGCTTACCACAGCAATCGTAGCCCTGCAATCACAAATATTACTCTTAAAGAATATACACATTGAAATACAGCTTCTTCAGGACAACCGGTAAATAAATAAGTTTAATTTATATCACTAAGCATCTCATAATAACCCCTTTTAAGCATCGTTAAAACAAGCTGACCATTCCCCCAGATTGTGGAGTTTTTACTCATCATGGATTCTAATTGCTTCTCCACGTTGAAAGGAGCCAGCTGAGGTGGGTCGGGCATCTGTTCCGGATGCCTCCTGGTCGCCTCCCTCAGGAGGTGTTCCAGGCATGTCCCATTGGGAGGAGGCCTTGTGCAAGGCCCAGAACACGCTGGAGGGACTATGTCTCTGAGCTGGCCTGGTGGCGCCCCAGGGTCGCCCCAGAACAGCTGGAGGAGGTGTGTGTGGATCGGGAAGTCTGGGCATCTCTGCTTAGACTGCTGCCTCCGCGACTCGGCCCCGGATAATGCGGAACAAAATGGATGGATTGATTCTAATTAATCAAATTTCTTATTCTGTGTAGAAACTTATCATGACTAAAGGATATGATAAATGCCCAACTCTTTCCTCCATAAAAAATCTTATAGGATAAAATCTTAAAACATTTTGTAACATATGAAATATTGAGAGTGGTGCGAATACTTTGAAAGCTTCTGTATCTCCTGGATTTTGCATCTAATGAGATGAGTTAAGATTCTCTCTGTTTTCAGCAGCATGGCAGAGCTCAGAAAAAGAGAGGAGCTGCCTGAAGATGTGAGCTCAGATGACTGCTTGGCTTCCTACTCACACATCTACAGTCCGGATTTACTCAAGTAAGCTTCTGAAATGTGCAGTTAACTGTCCTGATTGTGTTGCTTCACTCAGAAAGATGCTGAAGTTTTGTTAAACCATCTGATGGAGAGTCGGTTTTCTGTTTTAGAGATCAAGTGGCTTTCATCACAGGAGGCGGATCTGGAATCGGACTTCGTATAGCTGAGATCTTTATGAGGTGAAGGACTAAAGTCCTCACAGTATATCGTGCTTTCTCATTTGTTTCTTCAATGTCTCAATAAGTTATTTTCTTTCTTCTTACAGACATGGTTGTGACACAGTGATTGCCAGCAGAAACCTGGACAAGCTAAAAGAGGTTTTCTTCTACTTTGCACATTTCTGCTTGAATTTTATCTATAGGCCAAAAGCTTTGTGTTAAATAGATAAAAATGTGTTTCTAGGCAGCGGTAAAGCTGTCGGCTGCGTCAGGACGACGTTGCCTCCCTCTGCGTATCGACGTGAGGCAGCCGGAGAGCATCATAGCAGCTGTGGATGAGACGCTGAAAGAGTTCGGCCGCTTAGACGTCCTGATCAACAGTTCGTAACTTATCCTGCATTGCCTTATTGTGACGGATCCACTTAGATTTCCAAAAGTTGATCAAATCTTAATGCAGTGCAGCTAGTTCACTAAGAAATGAGAATAAGTTATGAAAAGGAATTTATTTTAGACAATTTGACAAACAACAATAAATGGATTGAACATAAAACCAAACAAAAAACCAATTTCCAAACTTACTTAATTCACCTAAACATAAATATAAACAAAACCTGTTGGTATATACAGCAGGAGAACTGACATTGATTAATCTAAATTGTCTGAAAAGAGGTATGGAGAAGTAAATCTTATTTTTCATACCCCCCTCTCCCTCTTTTTGCACTTAAATTAACTTAACTTACATCTGAACAGTTTTTGTTTGCCTATTTTTCCCAATCTGAACCTCTATCTTCTATCATTAATATACCTTTGTTACCTCAAAAGACTTACATAATCACAAGACTATTGTTTAAATAAAATTTTATAAATTTTTATTAGTTCATAGTAAAAAAATACTTGCTTTTTAACAAAAGAAACTTGCCACAGTAAGAGTCAACTCCTAATCTCATGTTTAACCCGATTGTGGTAAAAGGAAAACTTTTATTGTTCTTGTTTTAGCAGGTTAGAGCATAGAGAGAGGGATCTTTGACCAGCCCTCTTTTCACAATCTCTCCCTATCATCCCGAGTCCTCTCTTATTACTCTAACTCATAGAAGTTTCTTATTTGATTTACATCTGGTTTATATATATTTATTTCCTGGTTTATGAATGTAAACATTTATAGCAGTGGGACTGAACATTTTCTTGTTGGTTGTTAATAAAACTAACCATTAAGGTCTAATGGTTGTTTAGACTCAATGATCCCATGATACCACTCCGACCTGCAGTTCTCCAGCAGTGAGCTTTGGACTACACATTTTTCCTTCATGTCTTCACAAGATCCAGCTCAGTTTTTCATAGTCCCAGTTACTTAGGACTTTTTAAAGTGCAGATACGGGAACTTTTAGGTACTAGTAGCAATTTTCTGACTAATAAAGATCAATGTGTGTATTTGCACATCTTGACCTTCTACTTTAAAGGTAAAAATAAGCTGCCCTCTGTCTCTGATCATGTTTGTAAAGAAAAAAACTATTAAGCATGCAGCTTGTGCCACTGGGGATTAGGTAGTAGCAAACATAAGTAGACAAGGGACTTAACCTCTTACACCCTAAGGGGGTATAAATAAATTTCTGCCTGACAAAAACACACAAAAGTAAATAACTTATAGCCTCAAAGCTATTAGATTTAAGAAGAAACTTTTGGTACGTCTGTAAAGGTCAGATGTCATAGAATGGTTTTCTGGTGTCAGCACCATTGTAGCTTTGACCCTGCCTGAAATATTAGGGACAAAATACAAAATATTTTGCATTTTTTGAACCTCGCCAAAATTTTCTTTGAAATAAACATTGCAAAACACTACCAAAATATTATTTATAGCACAAAAAAGTAGTACAGACTTTCCAATCTAAATGTTGTGTAAAAATATACCAAATTTGGACTCAATCAGATGAATCATATTTATTTTAGAATGGTATTAGTGAGAAATTTCTTAGGCGGAGAGGCCATTTTGGCACATTTATCCATAAATGTCACCAAACTGTACCAAATATGTTTTTTACATCAATACTGGGGGTTTGGTAAAATTACGAGGTCATGTAGCAGCTGGACCCGCCGGTGAGTCCGTAGGGTTCAAGGGCTTAAGAACAATATTTTAAAAGTTAAGTGAAACACTAGAAGAGAAAATTTTATTTCAGAAAAGGACAAAAATATAATGTAATGTATTAATTAAAAAAAAGACCTGTTCACATACAAATAATTTTAATTCTTTAAAAAGAAAAGAAAAACAGGAGCTGGTTGAAAAACAGTGCAAAAATCATAATTGTATGGAGAAAAAGTAGATCCAGAGTAGGTGACAACTGAAACCAACCATTAGCATCGGTGCACATCAGGGGATTGATGTACAAAACACCTGTTTAATAAATTGACAAAGGTGAAGATTAGGGTATGCATGAGGGAAAAAAACAACCTTGATCTGATTTAAACAAACAAAGAAACTTTACTTGTTGGATGGTTGTAAACATTTACTAAAACATTTCTTATTGTGGCATCTTCCCACCAAATAAAAATATCCAAATAGCACATCATGAGGGGTGCCAATGCAGCACAATCTTTATCAATTTCATTTCTGCATTCCTAAATTTATAGTTAACCTGAACATTTAAGCAAAGCAATGTGATGTTCTGTTAGTTTATTGTTAAAAGACCTAAAAATACTTTATTCTGACAGTAAAAAAAATGTTACTTAACACAGATGCTGCTGGAAACTTCCTCTGCCCTGCTTCTGCACTCTCCTTTAATGCTTTCAAAACTGTCATGGAGATAGACACCATGGGGACATTCAACACCAGCAAGGTGGTGTATGAGAAGTGGTTCAAGGTACGTGACTGCCTCCCTTCCTTCTGATGCCTCACACATTGTTTCATAAAAACAAAAACATTTTCAATACTTCAGAATAAAAAATACATAAATGTGCCTTTTTTCACCTAATAAGAGATGCTTTGGGAAATTGTTTAGTGACTGGAATCAGAAGATTTTTCAGCTTAATAAGCGATATGGAAACTAAAGTATCCCATCATGTCTGTCCATTGAACACAACATATGTTAGTCCTGACAATAATAAATAAAGGAAACATTGTTAGATGATTTACTCGTATAGCAGTTAGGGGTTTAAAGTGAAACCAGGGGAAAAAGAAATCCAAGAAGGTATATTAAAATATATGTTCTTTGTATAGAACATTAAAACGTTGTTTGTTCAGTCTGCATGAGAGATTAAGGTTTTCAGTAGGGAACAGGAAGGCTAAGCAGAGTAGGGCTGCAACTAAAGATTATTTTGGAAATCGAGTTATCTGACGATAATTTTTTCGATTGACATTCGGATAGCCAAAGGTTCCTTAAAGAAGATTTTTTTTACTAAATTAAACCGGGTAAAACAAAAGACATTTCTACTTGAGTTCTGCATAGAAGAAAATGTTTTTTTCATCTTAAATGCAATATATTTATTTATTTTTAATTCTTTTACAATTGTTGTATAGTTACTACTCACTCTGTTAGCTAAAGGCATATTTTTGTTTCTATACTCCAGTTAACGATTAATAGATTACTCTATTAGTTGAGTATTATTTTAATGATTGATTAATCATAATTAATTCGATTAATTGTTTCAGCCCTAAAGCAGAGTTCTCTTGTTTTATATTTTTAAAGTGTATTAAATTTTTGCAGCTTTAAAGTGAAAATGTCAAAGTTAAGGTATGGAAATATTCTCCATACATGCTAATCTCTTATATAGGATGCTGACAACAGTCTGAAATGTCCGCCCTTTACTAGGTATTATATTTATTTTTGTTTTTAATTATTTGTAAAGCCTTGTTTTAAAAATATTTCCCTCTTACATACTGTAAGAGCTCCTGATATAAATGTTCAATGAGGTTCACAGCAGATAGACTGGGTAAAAATAACAGGTGCCGTAAATAACCATGAGGAGAAATAAGAATCTATTAACACATTATTCTGGTCTATCTGTCAGAATCTGCCCTAATAAATGCATAAATTAAAATAAAAGCTTTTACAATGCAGTAATTGACAGGCAACCTTCTGTGATCACAATAGTTTACAAACAGCAGTTTTCTGTTGCATAGTTTGGAAAAGGCGGTTATTTAAATATTGTTTTCTTTTAGCCTTTTTTCTATTTTGTTTTTGTTTTTTAAATGTAATTTTAGTTTTTTTCCACTGTTTTTTTTCTATCTTCACTCACCGGTAATCTCAGCAAAGGTTGCTGCTTGATGCTACTGAATACTGTCATTGAGGTAGACTCCATGAACTTCTCACTCTCACCAATAGAGGGCAGTAGATAGTTTGAATTATTGAATGTTTTGCCACCATTAGATTAAGAGTTGAAGATCCCCTGATGTGATGTTAGACATGCTTTCCTCTGTGTGTAGGATCATGGAGGTAACATAGTCAACATCTCTGCCACGCTGGCGTACCGAGGACAGGCCCTTCAGGTGCATGCTGGCTCTGCTAAAGCTGCAAATGGTGAGAGCTGTTCTTTGATATCCCTTTCTTTTTTTATTTAAAAATCAGACACAGATTACTAGATGTTGCTTATCTGGTGTTTTAGATGCCATGACCAAACACTTGGCTGTAGAGTGGGGGCCCAGTGGAGTTAGGGTCAATGCTGTGGCCCCAGGACCAATCTCTGGTACTGAGGGTTTTCGGCGACTTGGTAAATATTGAAAACTTTTATATACATTTTTCTCAATCATAGTGAGTTTTAAAGGCCCTACATTGAAATATTATTTGTGAAGGGATTTTATGACTGTCTTTTAATGTTTTACTGAATGCCCAGGTGGTTCTGGTGCAGAGGCTGCAGGTTCTTTCCAGTCCATTCCTCTGCAGCGAGCTGGCAACAAGACAGAGATGGCCCACTGCACTCTTTTCCTGGCCAGTCGAGCCTCTTCTTACATGACCGGGGCCGTCCTGGTGGCGGATGGCGGGGCGTGGTTGACCTCGGCCAATGACATCTCTGCGCTGTTGGGTATAGCCTCCTCTAAATCTGCTAAGCTCTGAGCAGGAGCTCTCATGTCCTCCTGTCCTCCTCCTGGCCCAGGTGTGTAGGAGGAGGTACAGCTGGAGATTCATGTGGAGAAACAGTGTGACTGATGATGCTGTCTCTGATTTAGCATCAAGCAAGCAGAAGTGGGGATATTTATTAATCATGGTTATTGTATTCCTACAGGTTACTGGTCACCAGAAAAAAGGAAGGACAAGTGATCAGGAGAAATCAGGACCTTTTTATTATAATGATGCTGTTTATGGACAATAGCAAATGTTTATTAAGCCTATAGGTGCCTTAGGTGTCTGTTGCTAGATTTAGAAAACAAATTAAATATATAAATATTATTTCATAATGGTACAAATGATATAATTGTTGATAAACATCATAGTGGACAGTATTGTAAAATATTTCCCACACTTTTATTGCACTTATCAATAAAAGCCTTTCTAACCAGTTGTTGCTTATGACGACGTTCTTTTTTCCACCCATCCTTCTCAGATTGTTAATAACTTAAACTTATTGTTTTTAATTAAAGCAATAAAAAATGTATTAATTAATCAATTTATCAATTAACTTGTCAATTTAAGCTAGAATTATATAGAAACGTCGATTAAAGCTCAAATGAATTAGAACCGTCATAAGGGAAGTTTTGATATCTTTTTTTTCCCTGTTAGATTGTTTTTAGAACATTCTAAATAAATTTTATTTCATTTGATTTTAACATTTGGCTTACTTTTAATAGACTGTTTTGTTTTATTAAAAATGCTGGAGAAGTAGATATGATTTATTGTTTGGAGGACTTTAAACTTGGGCAAAGTAGGTAAATCAGGAGAAATCTTTATAAAAGTAAAATGCAAAATCAAAGAAATTACCATTTTACTTTTAACCTTTGTCAGAAATGTAAGCCTGTAAACATTGCTTCAAAAGGATGACTTGATTAATAGCGAGAAGCTAAGTCTGTTTCAGAAGGTACATTTTATTTATTTGACGTGCAGTACAATGAACAGTCAGAAGGGGGTGCCAGAATGTTGTAAATATATAACATTAGATGTTGATTTTTATTTATACATTAACAACAATAACCAATCAAACTTGAATATCCAATAAATTTAGTCAAATATTTAAATCCTGACTATTTTGTAATTTGAGGACCTTCTAATTCAACCTTTAACTGTGATTTCAGTGCTTAAAGATCTGAACTTTGTGCATCCTTTCTTTAAAGATGGTCAGACATTTGTAGATTTTTTCCATTTTGGGTAATGGAGAAGTGATACAGTGAGACTTCACAAGATATGTATTTTTGAATTACTTAGAGGATCCAGTGGCATCCTAAGAGAAAGCAGAATCTAGCTGATCACCAACTGTTAGTTAACCAGAAAGCAGAAGAGCATCTTTTCACTGATTCTGTGGCTTTTGTGTCACATTTCGGTTCCAGGGGCCTCCACGCTACTTTGCTATAAGGAAAATGGCCACGAATGGTGAGGCTGTAACAATAGTGATGTCTTTAACTTTTTTTTTTAATCAAAACTTATAACTGTATTTTTATATTGTTTTGTAACAGATTCCTCCTTGCTTAGAGGCTCTTCTGTGTGCATTACTTGTTCTACGTTGCATAAAAATGTTCTCTTACCAGCTTCAGCTAGTATCTTAGGTGTTTAGCTTCTTTTCAGGTTGATTCGTACATTTTAAACTAAAAATGTTTTTTCGTGGGCAGAATCTCTCTTATTTCTGAATAATATGGCCTGAAATTCCATTTCTTTTTAAACTGAGTATAATTATTTAAATAGATAAACATGGAACCTTCAGACATCTGGAAGTAGTACCAAAAGGAATAAGCAGATCCAAAGAAATCCACTTTTTTTCATGATATCTTGGATGAATTTTTTGGATTTTTATTATCATCTTACAGAAGAAAGCAGTGATATTTAGATGGTCTATTTAAATATATATACGGGAGTGTCCATGTTTAAATTAATGCTGTAACCCAACCTACCAGTGGCTTACAATCTTATAATAACATCATATCAGGGTTTGCAATTGTTTAAAAGCATTTTATTCTTAATGTCTTTTAAATTGTTATTGGATGAAGTAATAAAGGTGCATTATCACATATAATTCCAGAGAATGATTATAAAAAATAACATCTAATCATGATCCCAGAAAATCCTGTTCTCCTTTTATTAGTACTCCATCTTTCCAGAGAAAAGTGGGTAATTACTGTAGTTAAAGGTTGTTGGCTGCCGACTCCTCACACTTGAAGAAATTCAGAGTTTTCCCTCCCTCACTCATAAAATAAATAACACTTGTCACTTAGTTCATGGTCTGTATTAAATGCTCCTGTTAAGAAGATGTTACAGATCAACTAAAGCAAGAAATGGAAGATTCAACAACATTTACTCTATCGAAGAGAAGTAGCTGAACTCAAATATGCCAGAATATAAAGGAAGATGAAATAATAAGGATTCTGCAATCAGTATGAATATGTGTTCATGTCCTTTTTTTCACGTCTTTTACAAATTGCTTCTGTTTTTGTATTTATCATAATTTATTTCTTTGTCTAACCAGATACATTTTATTTTTATGGCTTAAAAATCTATCCTGAATTTTTCTACCCAATATGATTCAATTTTTTTTTTTTTTTTTTTTTGCACACTTGTTCCAGAGAAAAAAATCACAAATGACACACATTACTTTAAAAAACTAGATTTTATTTTAATAACTCCCATTAGGATATGACCTAAATAAAAATAAAAAATGTTTGAAGGTAGTGGTGTTACATAATGAGATAATTTATTAGTTATTAGTATACATCAAAGAACAAAAAGGGATGAATTGATATCAATCTCAGCTATGGAAGTCCATGAACTGCATTGGTGAAAAATAAATTCAGATTTTTCACAAATTAAATCTTTAACAGAAAATTTTACTAATCTCTATCATCAACTAATTGCCAAGCAATACAAGCAGCTGGACCTGTGTTAAAAAAGTGTATTTTCTAATCTAAATCAATTCTCATATGAGAGCTCAGTAAAACCAGAGATCTATTTTAATAAAATATATTTGTTTTTTCACTGTCCATACAGTCTT
>NW_015150566.1:413687-493944 GCF_000732505.1 Cyprinodon variegatus
GACGCTGGAATTAAAGGGAGGAAATAACGGTTTCTACTCGTCACTCTTCTCCTGGCCTGTGACTGACACAGGGGGACTGACGCTGCGAGGGAGGAAAAAAAAAAGAGAAACGAAATGAAGACATAAAATTGGACTATAAGTCTCGGATTAACCTGATACCGAAAGGACAAAACCAACATTTTTTTTTTTTCTCATACGGGTTTAAAAGGCTGAACTCTTTATCGTGTCAGTTGGCTAGTGGGCTAATTTTGTAGCTAGCCGGCTAACAGCTGCCTCGACCGACGGCCGGAAGGTAGATGCTGGAAGGAGGAGTTAGCATTTAGCAGCCCTCTTTAGATCCCATTGACCAAACACAGCTTCAGCCTACATTTAGATTAGATTTAAACCCAACAGCTGGAGCTCGTTACGGCTTTAATTAACAGCTTTTTACGTGGATTCTTCTGTCGGCTTCATAGCTAATGTTGACAAACACCCGCCGCTGAGGTTATTTACTCATTCAGAGGTGGATGGTTGCTATGTTTTAGGTGGTTTAACACTGAAAGTTTGCTGAAATTGGATGTGCTGAGTCTGACACCCAGCAGCGAACCTGCCATGACAGAAAAACACATTGTGAGTCAAATGCCACCATTGTTAACTTAATACCCACTGAACGTGTCTTCTGTTTTAAGGTGACATTGTAGATTTGTTGGTTTATACTACTTGTTTATATCAAAACCACTGAAATTTATGTTTTATTTGGGATATTCTATCGTTTTGATGGCGTAAAGGGATTTCTGATATTCACTAGAAATGCAAAGTCCCAAATAACATCATGGCAGTGAAGCTAAAAAGCTGTTTCCTAACCACTGCAGTCAGATAAGTTTCTGGGCGGTGTTCATGGAGCCAACAGTTGTATCTGGCCCTCTGGGGCACACTCAGTGGGAGCCAGAGCAGCCATTTCCTCTGGGATTTCAAACAGGGAATTCAGACAGTGGAGGTTTGCTTAGTCCGAGCGAGACTGGTCAGGTGGGTTTGGACTTCAGGAAAGGAGCTCAGGATGAAACTCTCCAGAAATGTGTGGAAAATCCTGCTGCACTGGAAGACCTCTTCCAAGTCTCTGCCTTTTCTTGTGAGGATTTAAAGTTTGAAGGACAGCCTAGCATTTCCCAAACTAACTCCTACTTGCAAGGTTTGACTTTCAAAGAAAATTTTGAAGGACTGGATGAAATTACTGACAGTACTTTGTCATGGCTCTTCTCTCCAGCTTTGGCTGATGTAATAGAGAAAAGCTCTGCTAGTAAAGAATTGACTTTAGAATCAGAGTCCCCTGCTGAGAACTCTGATGCGCCCAATGATCAGGGTGACCTAATAAGCCTCAGTGCATCAACCTCTCCTCTAAATATCTCAAGGAGGAATTCTGAATCTAATGAAGGAGATCAATTTCTGCTCGTTGATCTTTCGGATGTACTTTCCGGTCTCTCTCAGGATTCCTCAAATGAGCTAAACCCCCAGGTTGTTGCACACGAGCTGCCTGAAGTGGAGCAGGCAGATCTCCCTCCCTCACAGAGCAGGAAGACTTTATCACCTGAAACCAGAGACAAAGGTTTATTCCCTGATCAAGTGACTGATCTGCCTATAACCTGCAGTGCTGCTGAGCGAGGTTTATCTGAGAACTGCCATGCGCCTGATCACATCAGCAAACCTTCGGAGGGTTTTGGAGGACCTGTGCCTTTGTTGGATTTAGAGGTGCCAGATTTTGACGGCAGCCTGTGCCCTGCCACCCCTTCCTCTGTTGTCTCACCTGATTTACCAAATGTATTGACTGGCGTTTCAGCAGAAGCTCCTGTTTTTGGACCTAGTCCGTCAGAAGAGCAAACTCAAAATGAGTCGCTTGCTTTGGGTTTGTTGGATGGACCCTCTTTCCTGACACTGCCTGTGGATGAAGATTCCTGCGTTCCCAATGATCTCGCCAGTGAGAGTCAATCTGTGGAAAACGTTTCTCTGGATTTGATGGAAAACCAAAATTTCTTTGATGCTAAAACTCAGTCAGAAAAGAAGGAAATGGCTTTGGATCTGTGCTTGACTGGAGAAGAGGTTCAAGAAGACTTATGCAACTTCCAACAGCAGGAGGCTGTGAAGGGAGACACCATTCTCAGTACAACAGCAGAGGAGAGGCTGGTGGACACAAACCCGCCTGAGCTTTCAGAGCCGAATCAGGTGGCGTCTTTTAAACCGCCAGTTCAGGACATAAACAGTTCTTCTCCAGAGGCTGGGTGGATGAGCAAACAGACTGTGGAGAAGATCCCTCCCTCTGAGATGGTGAGAGATGACTCACTACCAGTGGTCCCAGCTGTTAATACGAGACAAGAAGACGCTTCTCCGCTGAAAGCTGTGTTCGACGCCTTAGACCAAGATGGAGACGGCTTTGTTCGTATTGAGGAGTTTATGGAGTTTGCGGCCGCCTATGGGGCGGATCAGGTGAGAGAGCTTTGTGTTTGTGCTGATTTCTTTTCAGGGCCTCGTCTGAGCCTTGCATGTAGAGTGGAGCGCCATGTAAGATGATCCACAGCTCCATTTATTATTGATTTCTCAGTGAGTCTAAAGGCTCTACTGCTAGAAGTCTGTTTTATTCAGTCTCTTAAAATTCATCAGTGGCTTTCTGCAGTTTAGGTTTTATTGGACCAAATATCTACATCATTACATGTAATATTTAAAATCTTTTATTGTGTTTTTTTTGTTTTGTTTTTATTTGGACTGATAATACTGCTGCATATTTGGGAAATCGGTTATTATTAGCAGGGCATTTTTTTTTTTTTAAAGTTACAATCTGGGTTGAAGTTCAGATAAATCTGCCAGGTATATTGTTAGTCATGAATAGAGTCAGGCCTAACACTTCTTAATATGTCTCCTCACAAAGACTCATCTTTTCCTTTCATTCCGTGCTCTGGAATAATCTCTTACGGTGTGACAAGGATTAATCTTCCCATTTACTGCCCTCGGCCATTTCTTCTTTTTTTATCAGACTAAATTTATTTTTATTACTCCAAATCTGTAAAATACCTGCTTATTTTAGGCTGGCTTCAAATCAAAACTAGCAGGTCACATGATTTTCAGTTTCATTTCCCTTGTTATTGTGGCTGAATTTACAGTAATCTGGAGGATATTGCAGATTTTGGAAAGGCAATGAGAAAATGTATGTAATCTAAAACAAAGCTTCATGTAAGGATTTAAGTTTTGTTTTTTATATCTTTGATGCTTTGAAAATCTTTGACCCACCTGATTTTGTTTTGTTGTTGTTGTTTTTTTTTGTAAGCAACTCTCATTTAATTCTCTCTTTGAGAATCATAATTCTGCTAGATAGAACATCATTCCTAACAAAACAAAAAAGTTTGAGCCTTTCTGCCTTATTAGTTGATATTTATATTCTGGATAAAATCACACAGATTTTTGAAGGGTTATTGTAAAACAGATTGTTAATATGACATCTGAAACTAATAATGATTAGCACGGTTAGGACAGAGAAAATGGCCGCCCCCTTGTTTATACCTACAACCTCAGATTAATTAAAGCCTGCATTTTATGCTACAGAAGATGGTAGGAAATATAACTTCTTCGCTATTTTCTGCTCTGCCTTTTTATTTTTTGAAAGGGATTTTTCTCTCCTGCAGCCAGAATAAACGAAAGGCATAAAATAATTACATTTTGTTGTTTCCCCTGAGTTTTAACACATTCGAGGAAAGTCTTAACTGTGTTTCCCTGACTCGGTAACAGCGTTTTTATTTAGTTGTCAGTGTAACATGATGTGACTCATGTTGGTGTATTGGCTAATCTAAAATAAAAAAAAAAACAACTAGCCAGCTAACAATCAGACTTTTAAGCTAAAACTCAGTGAGATGAATTGGATTCCTAATCCTCAACTAGTTATTTAACACAGTTTGGTCACCCACTAAAGTTTTTTAATCCCCTCTCCTGGTTGAAAGCACCGAGGGGGGGCTAATTTGGCCCCACTTTAGCCATACTTCTCAGTAGTGTCAACCAGCATCTCTGGACAGCAAAGCTTTTACCGTCATAGTTTAATGTAAATGGAGGGGGGAAAGTATGGATTTACGTTTCCTCTGTATGGGTGTCGTCCTGCTTTAGTTCCAAATGCTTTCATTTTTTTGTTCCCCCCATCTAAATGTCAGACCTTAGTCTGTTAAAGAGATTGACCATTTGTTCTACCTATAGTTAATGTGTTGTTTACAACATAAATTTTAGGCATGTTAGTGTTTTCTCTGTTTATTTTTTACATTTAAAGGCCAACAAGTTTTGTTCAGAATTTCTGGAATCTGCCTGACATCTTTGGCACTCCTCATCCAGACATGCAGATCACAGCAGAGTCCGCTCTGGTCCAAAAAAAGGTTGGCACTTTGCACGGAGATTGCATCTTTGCTTTCACATCTATTCCAGCTGATGGAAGAGTAGGGAGGCATTTGCTGCTACAGCACTCTTCATATTTGACTAGGCTTTGCCCTCATATGTCCTTGTAGTGCATTAATCTGATAACAACAGTTTTGAATAACATCAGTACCGAAGCATGTCCTAAGCATGTCCTATCTACAAAATTATGCTTTGGGCAGTGGAGGTAGCAGAAACACGTTAGCTAGTGATTCCGGAAAATCATAGCGAACTGTAATGAACACTTGGATGCTGATCAAAGCAAGCCCTTGGTGGTGAAAGAACTTTCAAATATAATTTACACTTTAGTAGATTTTTTTTTTTTTTCTTGTTAGGTGGAAATGCTATCTTAAATCTTTTTGCGAATTTCCCTGTAACCTGTCAGGCTGCAGGAAATTATTCATCCAGTATTTGCATGAATTTGAGATGGTTCTGTTTGGATAAATATGCAAATGTTTCCTTTGGAATTAAGCTCAGGATGTGTTTGGGAATTATGGAAGCTATATTTATGCTTCACATACTCTATTTTTAATATTTCGTTCGAATATGATTGTCATGTAACCTCCTGGTGCATTTGAAATATTGTTTGTCTGCTGTTGTGCTTTTCCAAAGCACCCATGATGTCCAACATGTGTTAATTTATTGCTCTACTATGAATTACTCAACAGAATCTTAACCAGAATAGTCAACAGAACACATCTGTATTTTCTGTTCATTTTGTAAGAGTGAAACAACCCTAATTATTGTAGTTTGGTGATGCTGGGGGGTAGATCAATCTTTTGACCTCATCTTTTGTAGATGACCCTCATATGAAAGTTAGCCCCCCTCTGCAGCGGGAAAATATCCTGCAGCTTGCATCTCGTTAGTGCATTTATCTGCTGGTAAAGCCTTTCCAGCCACCAGTCTCACCAGTTTGACCCCAGCCATTCACAAAAGCTAGTGAACTGCATTGTGGCAGAGTCTCCCCTTTGATTAGTCTCTGCCGCCCCAACTACGGCCAGCATGCCCCCCCCCCCCCTCACCCGCTGCACCTCTAATCCACAGTGGAATGTCCCATAGTCACTAACATCTTCTGTGGTTTATTTTGAGTTCTTTTCCCTCAGTGGTAACATTTTTTTTCTGCCTTTTGTTCCAACATTGCAGTCATTTTCTCCAGCCTTTGATTATAGTTATCAGATTTTCATGTCGGAGCTAACTAGAAATCCCCTCTCTGGAAGCCTCTTGCTTCAGGTTATTCCTCTCGGTGAGGTTTTGCACAGCAGCGGTCTGTGTGGAGGCATTCAGGCGTGCCCCGGCACCGATTAGACACAAATAGAGGAAACAGAAAAACCACAATGCTTTTGCTGCTCCTCTAACCAATAGACCCGCCTGCTGTATTTGAGTTAAGTTCTCATCCGTCTAAAACAAAAAGCCTATTTTACTTTTGAACATATGATTCTGTTTTAGGCCATTCTCACCATATACCCTTAACAAAAAAACAAAAAACATTTAAAACAAAATGTGTGTTTATAACTTTCTTTTATTTACAATAGTCATCTTTCTGCTTGCAAAAGCAGTAAACAAAATAATTTTGTTACAGTGGTAAAATATTTAAAAATGGTAACCAGAGATGTAGAATAATTTGCTGTTAAATTATCTTATTGTGCAGTTCTGATAGTCAGGCTGCCTGCTCCTGTGTTTGGCCCTCTGAAAATTAGGCGAGTTATGAGCTATGCTGCTCTTAACTTTAGAACTGAGTTGCTTTCTTTAGATCGTGGTCTTAAACAGGGGGTCCGGGACCCCTTGGGGGTCCGTGGAGGTACTGCTTGGAGGTCACAAAAGTTTTGTTTGATTAGAACTTTTTTTTTTTTTTTCATATATTCCCCCCTGCGATTTTTTTCCACTAATTGAAATGTCTTTAAATACACATTAACATGAATTGGACACTGTAGTAAACAAATAAATGGAGGCAGAAGATGTTTTTCAGTCATCAATGCACACATTCAGCGACACACAAACTCTTTCAAGCTGGGCACCGTTTCATTCACAACACCTGTCCCATCAACCAGGAATCAGAATCATATAAACTTTAATAATCCCAGGGAAAAATTACTTTCGTTACATTACTCCATATGTAATAGTTACTATAAAACCATTTTGATATACCGGTAACACAATTTCATGAAAAATATATATAATAAAGGGGTCCCCGCTTCATCTCGCCATCAGTTTGGGGGTCCTTGGCCAGGAAAAAGTTGAAGACCTCTGCTTTAGATGATGTAAAGCATGTTTTCTGGGGATCATTTTCTGTCATCCCTCCTTCAACTGCAGGAATCAAGGCTTGATTTGGGGGGGCGATAAAGAATTGACCCCCTCTGTTGTGACGCAGTGCTTTCTGGATGGACCCTGAACTGTAGCCAAAGTTTTGTGCTGTTGAGCTGCTAAACATTTACTAGTGGAATACTCCTCTCAGTTTACTTCAAATAAATGACAAACTTTTATTTATCTATAATAAAAAATAACTTAATATTCAGGTTTGTTTAAAATAATACCCCTTTGTAAAAATGTTAGATTTCTGAAATTGCAGACTTTTTGTAGCGTCAGAGTAGAGAATTGATCTGAAGCCATTGTAATTTTAAGAGATCTAAACAAATAATTTAACAGAACATTTTGGTTTATAGTCCTAAACATTTGCAGCCTTTTTTAGAATTGTTCACATTAATCATTGCTTCAGTGTTAAACAAACCAAACCCTGAAGCAACTTCAGCTTTGTTGGCTTTGATAGGTAAGTAAACATTGGTGTCTACTTTGGTGACATTTATTTAGGGTTTGTTTCATTTCGACCTTTGCTTCAGCGTTTAGTGACTTTAAAGTGAAGCGAATGTCATACAATATACCTGGTGGTTATGGGTTTTATTGCAGGATTTATTTTATTTTTTGTAATTCTTTGTTGTTTTTTTCCCCCCAATACTGGACATCCTCTCCTCTCTGCCACACACAGTCAGTAGTTAAGAGAGAAGTTCAATTGAAATATGTTTACACAAGTTTGAAGTGGAAATCTGTGGCTTTTTAAACCCTAACCACTATGAAACGGTTTATGCTGCTTTTTTCTGGTGTCTCTATTTTTAATTCAATTCTTTATTCAGCTGTAGTAGTAGGCGTACATCTGCGCCCCCAGAGTGTTAGACAATGTCAGGGACCATCTTTGTTAACAGTCTGGTGTTGGATCAATGGTGGAAAAAATTATAGTCCTAGCTTACGGGAACGTTTTTTAAAGCTGTAGTGAATTAAATCAGAAATAGAAACAAATTTATGAATGAAATTTTTTTTGAGAAGTAGGGCCTTCCAGAAATCACTCCAGACTTATTAAGTAATCATTTTGACTTAAAAACTAGATTAAAAAAATAATTTCTTGTTTAGTAGAGGTTAAAGGGATGAAATGAAGGGGAAACGAATGTAGTCAGTGACTGAGCTCTATAGTGTTACAATAAAAGAACATGAAGTCTGATTTCCAGTTGTATATTTGACCCAGGTCTGCCCTCCTTGTGTCCGTGTTATTTGGGTTGCCTTTAGGTATCTGGGGCTGGCATCTCCTCTCTATCGATCCTGGACCCTGTAGGGCAAGTCTGGGGCTGCACACACCTCCTGTTAATCATATTTTCCTTCTGGAGAAGCTTTGTAAATCCTTTATACATGAGCATGCCCATGCATACACACCACTGAGTTTGGTCCTGTGGATACACACTTATACTAAATGCTAAGCTCTAGTTACATATTTAGGCCACCCTGAATAATAATGTGTAATCATCATAGGTTTGGCTGTCCACACATGAATATCTAAGGGAAACCTGCTGCTCTGGAAGCTTTTTTTAATGTTTTTTTTGGTTGTCTTCATTTTGCTGTTATCTTCTGTTTTCTTTCCCTCTCAGCTCATACAGGTGTGGAAGCAGACTTCTAGGAAGTACTTCTGTGTTGTCTGTTTTTCTGTCTCTCTCTCCACTAAGCTCCTATCCGCTCTTTCTTTCTCAACTCTTTATCTCTCCCTGTCTGTTGTGCTCGATTTTACTCCCTAAATCATTTTCAATAAAGTTTCATATATGCCTACCAAGCTGAACCTGGTAACGGTCATAAATGATCTGCTTGTAAAAAGCAAATTTGTTGGGCTTTCATATATCTCTGGGACATCTATTCCCGCAGCTATATTGGCAAAACGGGACACAAAAAAGTTTGTATTTACCTCAAGGTTTTAAATTCAAATGCAGGAGAAATGCCCAGCTGTGTTGTAGTGGGACCTGATGCTGCTGTATTCTCTTAATAACTTGGATGTAGGCCATGGTCGGTTTCTACAGTGTAATTGCTTAACACTGTTCCGTTTAGCTTCCTGGAGGCTTTTGCATTAAAGAGAACTGACCTAGTATCTATAGAAAAAGAGCTAGTCTAACTGTATGCTAATTATACCGGATTGTTTTGATAAAGAAAAAACAACTAAACTGTCACCAGGGTGTCATGTTCTCACCTCACAGCAGAGGTGTTTCTGAACAGGAACATGTTGACTCATCCCTGCAAGGTGGAAAACTAAGTGCTAAATGCAGACGGTTATTGCTGACCTCAGTCATACATTGCTTTGGTTTGTTTTAGCCCTTAAGAAACTCATGACAATGTCTTCAGGCTACAATTAGTGTATAAAAACAATCTGTAGCCAGGTATATACACTAGAAGTGTTTGACAGACATGATATAAACTGAACCTAAAGCAGTTTACTTCAGCAGATTTGTCACTTGATTCCAGCTGGAGCCTAAAACCACCAAACGCAGATCAAAAGCTTTGCTTGTTAATTTATTAGGATTTTAAGCCCTTTGCCCTCTTTGAGTCAGAGCTCAGCGTTGCTAAGGCGATCAGCTTGTTTTTATTTGTAACTGATATAAGGAACCTAGAAGAGGAGAGGCATATGTTTGGTTCAGGTTTGTTAGGGAGCTATATCTTAATCTAATGGTTTTAAATATTTTTTCCCCCTTTTTTTCATGAATATACTTTAATCCCTCAAAGGTTGTTAGAAATGACTTCCCAGGTGGCGTCTTTGGAGGATTAATTCCCATATCCATGTAGAAAATAACTGTAGGGATCGGTTGCCTGGATACTGGTGGAAGGAAGATGCAGTATGTAGGTGCTCTTATGTAACCCATTTTTTGCAGCCTCTGCTTCTTCAGTGCTCAGTTTATGGCAGGAATTGGAAGTCGGGCAGCTGTGTGTGAATGGTTCTTTTCTTTGGTTAATTCCACTTCTGGAGACTTCTTCCTAGCAGCTTGTTTTTATGCAACTGTTGAAATTTCAAATGTGTTTATCATCCATTTTCTTGCCCCAATGTAACTGGTTTAAAGCCCTTGCCCTTTGAACAGTGTAAACATATTTTTACGATGTCACCATTACACCCAATTCAGTAGAATCAGCAAATTCTGATCTTCTCGAGGCTGACAGCCTTTTATTGGTGACTTTCTGCTCTGTAATCAGAATATATTGCTATCTAAGTGAAATGATGTAGAGTTTGAACATTTTATATCTTACAGCCTGATCTTATGGAAAGATGTTTTTTTTACAGTGTGATCTTTGCTGATGACTTACCTGTATTTGTATTATTTCCTGAAAAAATGCTTAGATAATTTACATAATCTGAAAATGATGTAATTTTTTTTCTACTGCTGCTTTGTTGATGCTATAAATCAATTTTTTTTTCTTTTCAGGTGAAGGATCTAACAAAGTTTTTGGATCCCAGTGGTCTTGGAGTCATCAGTTTTGAAGACTTCCACCGAGGAATCACTGCTATTAGTAATGGAGGTGAGATCAATGGATCCTGTCTCAGTTTCTGATTTACAGTTTGTAGTTTCATTGATGTTCCAGTTTTCTTTACGAAAATGGAGCAGTGTGTTTTGTTTTGTTTTCTTCATCAAAACTGGAAGATTTTTATGACTGCTTTGGGGAAAAAACAATCTCACAGCACTGATGCTTAAAGTGTTTTTGAGTTGTTTGAAATAAAGGAAATTCAGAAGGGCAAAGAGCTTTATAGTAGTTCTTCAGTGATTAATTACGGCTGATATTGCTACCTTAGCTGAATGCCCAGATCTACCCCACTGCCATTAGGCGCTCCTTTCCTCTTTCAAATATGTAGCGATCCAAATTTCCTCTGTCAGACTCTGGTGTTTCTCTACAGCATCACTAGGTGTTTGGCCCACAGCATGATGCCCCTGCTACAGTATGTCTGAATCAACCCATCCTATTGATTTCTAGGATTCCATTCCAAGGCTTTCTGGGTTGAATAGCTCTGGTTACTAAGAGCATGAATAAGTCATGATCTGGAAAGTGTGAGCTGCAGAGACACATGGTCTGATTGGCAGGATTTCAGGGGGGAGTGGCAGAGAAGAGGTTTGGACAGCATGTCCCTTTCTGCTTTAATTATTTACCCTCCTCTCTGCGGCCTGGCTTCTGAGTAAACTGTCTTAAAATCACTGTTGGATCTTACAGCCGTATGTTAACCCGTTTTATGTAAAACGGATCATGCATGAATGTTAGTGGTTTGGCCAGAGTACAAATATGAAACTAGAATAGGGTTTCAGCTTTGGATTGTCCTATGACCACTGTTACTGCATCAGAACAAGCTGCTTCCACTTAGCTGACAAATACTCCTTTCCTTTAACTTGTAGCTGAACAAACACTCACTCAATCTTCTGGATCACTTTACCCCCATCGTTCCCTCCTCCAAAGGCAAAAGAATAGTAAAATGAGCCAAAACCAGTACTTCCAGCCTGAGCTGTTGTTTAAGTATCGACATCATGTACTCCCTCCCCTACTTAATTTTATCCCTGAAAAGCTTTCTTTTAATAAAAACGTTGCTACAGGCCGTGGAAATGCCTTACACCCTGCTGTGACTGTGGAATGTCTGAAATAGTGAAATCTGCGGCCTCTCAGTTTGATGGATGCCAAGAATTTGCAGGTGTTGTTCAGACGACCGGTTCTCTGGTACCGTTTCAGTTTCCCAGCCTGCAGTGCCTTTGTGCCTCGAAAAGCAAAGGGTTGCATAAGACCCAGGGGCAAAAACACCCTCGGGTCTGCGGGCACACTGGAATCACTGTCTGTTTGTGTTCTTTTCTCCCAGCAAGGTGCTATTCAAAGCTCTGTTTACTATATACAGCAGCCGCAGTGGCTGATGGGACTTTCATTGGTGCCGGTCAGGTTACCTCCTCAGTTCCTTTCAGTGTAAGGCCTTTATTGACAAATAAAAAGCTGATGGGGGATTTCTTCTCATCACATTTCTGCAGTTATTGTGCCTCAGATCTTATTGCTGGGCTCTGTGGTTCTCTTGAAATACAAACATAAAAGTTAAAAATGTTTGCTGTCATGCTGCCGACTGTAAATATGTCAAGTAAGACTTTTAGTACCCAACCTATTACAGTGTGTTGTAAAGTGTTCACGGTGGCCTTTTCACATTACAGCCCAAAACTTCAGTGTGTTTATTCTCTATTTAATGCAATGGACCTGCATAAAGGTTTGCATAATAACGTGAAAGGAAATTGTTTTATAAAATTTTTTTTCCCATTAACCTCAATAAGTGTACTCTACATTAACTTGTTTTTTTTTTTTTCTGTGGGTTTTTTTTTTCGTTTTTACAAACCAGCTAATTCTCAGGTGGGAAGGATAGCGTCTTTAATGAAAAATTCACACCCTGTCGACATCGTCAGATTTAGGCTTTGACAGGGTCATTTTAACATCACATTCTACTGTAACCCGTGCTGTACGCTTAGGATTAATGCTTTGCTGAAAGGTGAACCTGCTCTGCAGTTTTTCAAGTGTTTGTCTTTTGCTACCAGGAACTCGGTAGATCCAATAACATTCAGGGTTATAAAGTGGCAAACTGCAAAGCGTGTGACTACTTTAACATGGCAGTAAATTTATTGCTTGAATACTTGAGATCACTAAAGAAAACATTTCAGAAATATTTAGCAATATTTTCATGGTGGAGAGAAAAGCTGTTGACAAAAAAATAAAGATTTAAATTGAATATGATGGCTTATGCTTCCAAAACATGCAGGACATTTTATTATTATTTTTTTTTTTGTTTTTCAACTGGTCCACATGAAAATTTAGCTTTAAGGTTGGATTTATGTTGATAAAGGGTAGAGAAGGGGTCTGGGTTAGGCCGTTAAAAATGAAATGTCAATGTGAATAAAAACGATTCAAAGCAAAGTTCTCACAAAGATGGCAGGGCAAAATGTAGGTGTGTGAATTATGGGCTAAAGATGAAGCATATTTAAAGAGTTTTGAAACATGTTATGTTCTGCTGCCTTTAATGCTTTTTCTATTATGTTTAATAACAAACAGAAAGTAAACAGTCTAGGATTCTGGACTAGAACACTCTCCTGTCTTCATATTACCTGTTTGCACATCAACAACCGGTCCCTATGTTTGCTTAGCCTCTTTTACGGTTTGACTCTGTTGATTCTGCACACATTAAACCTGCTTCCCTCCACTCATATCACCAGGCCCAGAACCACCGCTCTACAGCTACACTCCAGGGGACGGAGCCGTGGGCTGTCCAGAGGAGTACGACGAGGTGAGCCATCTCCAGGTCTTATTTCCCAGAGGTACCTACAGCGTGTGTAGGCCATGGGCTGAACTCCCTGTGCACTCTTGTTTCTGCCTGCTGTAATTCACCGAGCGACTTTCAGGGCTATCATTACCCCTCTGAGGGCTCCGCAGAATGAACATGCGGGTTTTCCCGACACTGAATACCAACTGGAAGTCGAGCCGCTGTGTATTCCTTGAAAAAAGCTGAACTGGCAAGAATGTGCAGCTTCTGAAAGTGTTTTTACAGTTGTGGTTAAAATAGCTGGAATTCCTGCTTCCTCTTGTGTGCAAAAACCTGTATATTTAACCTGGATTATTGCTGGCTTCTTCAGGGATATAAGTTTCTGCTCTCCTGTTCTTAGTGAGTTGTTGTGACCTGTTTTTAGTGGCTTAACTCTCCATGGTGCTGCTGCCCCCTGTCGTCTTCTGTTTGAACTGCAACTCTGTAAATTCTTTTCCAACCTCAGCCTGGAACAGTTAGAAAAAGTTTAAAGATTTCCATTTTCGTTAAAAATGTGCATTGCTGATAATCTGCATTTAATCTTATTTTTCTGTTGAAGTGTATATAGCATATCTTCTGCTGAATACCCCATTATACCTGTTCATTTTTGACATTTCTTGGATAAATGACGATTCATTGTTTCTCACTTTGAGACGCATAACTAGAATTTCTCAGCAAATTATGTAAAATCAGGACCTTTTTTAATTCATAGATTTAGTTAGCATAAATATTTTAAATTTAATGCAATACTCAGAGCAAATAAAAACATTAATGTTTCAAAAATGTACATAATGAACCATTACGAGAATGTTTTTCCGAAATAAAGACTAAAGTGCAGCATGTTATTCGGGTGATCAGCCTGAATAATAATGGTTCTCATTCTGCTGATGTGTTTAGAAAACCCAGGTTGCTTTATTAGTGATGCTCAGCTGGGTTTCAGTCGGGTCAATTCGCTGGCGTTACTATGGTGATCAAAGCATTTGTTGGTACCAAATCCTGGTGGAAAATGAAATATTCTCTATTTTTCATTAAAAGGAAGCATGACGGGTTATAATGCTAATACTGGTAGGCAGGCACTCTGACTGGTTTGATGAAGCCCAGTGGATCAGCAACATTAGAAGTTTCTACACCCACTGACGATTTGAAGAACAACATTTCTAACTACGCCCGATGACACTTGGATGCTGTTCTTCTCCTCTTTTCCATTACTACAGTTGGCCTGGACGTGAGGTGGCTCTTAAAGCTCGGACTGATCATTTTATCTCCATGCTTGAAGAGCTATCCTTCAAAGGTTGAAACTCTCTGCTGTTCATGAAACTTTCACTCGATTCGTTTAAATGCTTGGATACAGCCAACTTATCTAAAAATGATCCACAGACTTCCAGATGATTGTGGATTATAACAGAACGTTTTTGTGGTTAAAATCTTCAGTTTTTATCAGGCGCAACATTCTGTTTTTCTCAGAAGAGCTCAGGGTTTAGATACACGCTTTAATCAGGATCGTTCAAAGCAGGTTGTTTCTGTTTAACTAAAATAAAATTTATTGGAGTGAAACTAAAAATGTGGCACACCCCGTTTATGATGTTGTGCTCCTCTGTAAATGTTCCAGCTGCTCAGGTTGCTATTTACCAGAACACATCAGAGTTTTTAAGAAGCTTCTAAACTTTTGAAGTACAGCCCACACCTGTGTTCGCGGCCTTGCTTTTTTTTTTTTTTTTTTTGGCAGACGAAGGGCTTCGCTGTCAATGGCTGAGCTGTTCTGTTGCTGTTTGCTTTCAAAACAGCCAAGGTGAGTGTGTTCAGAAGCGTAGCGGGAACGCCTCACCGAGCGCGTTCTTTCCTTCCATGTTCACATGTTAAGATGGAGAGGAAAAATAATGTCACTGTGCTTTTGAAAATGCCACTTAGTAAAATAACCAGCATCTGTTATTTGAATAATACACACCACTGTGCTCTGCACTACCTCTCACAGCTTTAAAGCATATTGTTTAGGTGTCATATATATTTTTTGGGTGCACAGCAATGATCAGACTGGTCAGTGGGACGTATGGTCCTCATTCAGAACAAGGCTTAATGATTTATATCAGCGGGGGACCTGGAAGTGTAGCAGCAGGGAAGATTAAACAGCCATCCAGCTGATTGGGCCAGAAGCTGGTAGGAGTTGATATAACGCTGCAGCTGACTTGTGTTAGTCTTTGGACTTTGTTCCAGTCTCCACCCTCTGACCACCCAGTGGAGCTGAACGAGGTGTGACAGGGTTATCTGTTCTTTATTTTTGTTTTATTTTTTTATCGTCTATGCTCAGTCACTCTCTGGGAGGGGAAGGTAAAGAAGCTTTGTTAGGATTTATTTGGTTGGTAAAACTGGACAGAGAATGATTCTGGATATGGTGGACCTCCCTTTGAGCCCCAGTTCTTCTGGTACTTCAAGCAAACTGGTAGGTTTTTGATTCATTCCTGATACTGAAAGATCCGTCTGTAGTTCCTTCCAGTGCTTTTGGCCATCAGTCAGTATTTAGCTTGTGGCATTAGTCGGTTGGTCAGGCGACACCTTGCAGTTGTTGTTTGAACTTTTTGCCTAGAGGTGTTAAGGTTTTGCTCTGAGCTTCCCTCTGAAGAACAACCTGCTGAAGGTTTGTTTGATAATCGTCTTAACCTGTGTCTATATCCCCTGCTGGTGTATGACTTCAGACACCATGATATATTAACTTTTCTTAATCGATCCAAACCGAAAAAGTTTGTCAAAGAAAAGAGGATTTTAACAGCAAAGTTGAAATGAACAACTTTAATAAATTAATCAAAACTAAAGTCTTTGTTTTCCTTCTATAGATAGAGTCAATAACCTGTATAACTCTAACACTCACTAAAATAAAACATGCAAGTTTAAAAGTGTTTGTCAGAGCATCAAACATCAAAAAGGGCAAATGAGGAATTCATATTGGTCCAGAAAATCTGATCTTTTTATAAAATATGTGTAAATAATTTTAAAAACACTATTTAGTAATCCACGTTTCAATGTTTCTGATCATTCTGTTTCTGCAGCAAAATGAGGTAACAGACAGCGCATACCTGGGCTCAGAGAGCACATACAGCGAGTGTGAAACCTTCACCGATGAAGACACGGGGGCTCTTGTTCCTCCTGAGATGCACGAGGAGGTGGAGACGGACAGCGGCATCGAAGCCACGCTGCACGATCCTGAGGATGGTGGCAGCAGGTCTGTATGAAACCACTGTAAATGACTCTATATGTTTTTGGTGTTCTAGATTTTGATCTAGTTTTGCTTGTTGATAGCGGCTGAAGCTTGCGGTAGAATCCCTGCTGGCCGCATGAGATGCAAACGTTCTGTCTTGTAATCTCCAGCTGAAGGCTTGCTCTGCAGCTTCTCCGCTCTGACCTTTTACACCAGATAACACGACTTATGACTGCAGGCCCGATCCAGGATCACTTTAGTTCTATTTGGGTCACTGGACAGATAAAACCAAGGCAGGAGACTGCCAACAATATATTGACTTAATTCCCCTGTGTGCTCTGATCTGTAGATGCTTGCATTAATATATTACAGCCTTTTTATTTGGTCACTAGTTTTATAGTCGATCAGAACATATTTTACCAGAACCTCAGAAGTTTTTCAAAACTCTTTACTGAGCTTAGGGTTTTACGCAGAGCTGTTGGAACGCTGCTTAAATGATGTCAATTCAAAATTACATGAGTGCGTTAGTGTATAGTATGTTAGCCTTCGTAGATTGACTGCCTTGCTTTTTTTTTTTTTTTTTTGGTCAGCATATGGGTGAAGGGGCTGATGGAGTTGTTTTGTTCAGCATCAGGAGGAAGTGCGGTGTACCCGCTATCTGCTGACTGTGTGACCTGTCTGTCCGGCCTCCTGACAGATTGCAGTGGTCTGCTCGACAGGGATGTGTTTGGACTTCCCATTCCATGTGTGAGCCTTGAATTCCAGGAAGTGTTGATTTGGCTTTTTTTTTTTTCTTTTTTGTCACACTCTGGCAAAAGCTAATCTTCTTTATTCCTCTCCTATTTACTAATATTTGGACCTGCGAGGTCTGCCACTGCTCCCTGGAATTGAACCATCATACTGCTCTCTTTCCAGCAGCCTGTTTACCAAACGCTTCTCACTAGAAGGTCTGAGCTTTTGTTGTTTCAGCAGCTTTGTCGGTTTCAGTCTTGAATCGGAAGCAGATTTGGTTTTTCTCAGATCTTCATACCTCCTGACGTTTTTCACATTCATTTATGTTACAAACATCAGTAAGTTTTATTAAGATTGAATGCTACGATACAGTGGATTGGATGAAAATGTACTCGCATGTTACGAAGGTCTGATGTTCACAAAGGTTCTGCTGCCAAGTATCGACTCATAGGGACTGAATACATGACAGCCACTTTTGGGGAAATGGGGAAAAATGCTTTTGTTAAAACTTTTCCTCAAACTGATGAACAAACGTGAAGTTCAACCATGGAGCCTTGTTAGATGAACTAACAACATTCAGAGAGGTATTACGAATAGAAGTATATGCACTGAGCTCAGGATTAGCAATCTAACAGGATTAGTCCCTCCTCCCTCCACTGTCCTAACGGTGTGTCCCCACACACACTCGTTTGGCCCCGGGGACAGTCAGCAGGACTGTCTATTGGTTATCACTTAGCTTCAAATCTGATTAAGACAATCGGTGAAGCCTTCGCCGCTACAGCCTCAAATCTTTGTTCTGGACACATCCTTCATGTAGCAGCCTGGTCGTTCAGTCGTCTCCAACAGGACAGTTGATGATTTGCTTCTTATTGCTGTGACCTGTGAGACTTCAGGATTCCACTCTGGCTGTCAGGAGTTTTGACTCCCGTTGCCCCGAGGCTTTCACGCCAGGGCAGCGGAGGGCGTTCAAAGATGCGTTCTCACTCCTCACCGGCCCTCAGCGTGAGGGACCTCAGTGTGGGGCCCGGTGGTAAGACAATGGGTAGAGGGTAAGTGGCAGTGTTGCTGACTGTTACTAATCAAACTAGTTTTAATCTATTAAATTTGTTACACACATTATTGGCAAAGAAAGTGACTCATGTTGAGAAAATAGATTTTTATTTTCAAAATATTTTTTCTGATTTTTTGACATTCATATCCTGCATGGGTTTTAAAATGTCCTCAGAAAATGAAAAACAATGAACTGATTAATTGATCTTTATT
The DNA here is from genome assembly GCF_000732505.1 of Cyprinodon variegatus. Taxonomy (NCBI): domain Eukaryota; kingdom Metazoa; phylum Chordata; class Actinopteri; order Cyprinodontiformes; family Cyprinodontidae; genus Cyprinodon; species Cyprinodon variegatus. Next base: position 431,885 of record NW_015150566.1, read on the forward strand.
GAACCTCTTCTAACTCGTACAGCGGTGATGTTCATTTTAAAGTACACATCAGCTTTTATAAGGAGTCGCTTTTTAGTTTCAATCCACACCAATTTTAAATATCCTCTACTTGTAATGTGTGTATATATATAGCAGTATGGACTCACTGAACTCTACCCCCATAACCACTGACCCTAAACTCAACTAGATCAGATTATTTTACTGTGATCACAAAGGTTGAGATTTACAAAAAAAAAGTGGCAGACTGAAGGAGCCCATTGGATTAGTTTGAATGAACAGATTACCTTAAAAGAAAAGCTATGGGACAGATTGCTGCTGTTCCTGGGAAAGATTATTTCTACTCGTCTGGTTTTTAGTCTTAAACCTGACCATTCCAAAGTTGCTGAACCTAAATAAAGTTTTACCTCTATTAACACTGTGGTCTGCAGAGGTTTTAGCTCCCATGAGTCTGTTCTGAACCTTTCTCTACATCTCCAGGTTTTTTATGTCTCTACCAGGTAGGGCTGGACAATTGATCAAATATTCTATTTATTAAGATACATTTCTTCAGGGTTGGATTCAATTGTTTTGTTTTTTTGCACTCTTTGGGCTTCCGTAGCTCAGTGACTTCCATTCAACGCTTTTGGTTCTTTGATGTGTACTACTAGCTGCGTAATACCACTAGTGGCGAACATTTGGTGCTGTTTTCTAATATTGTTTTTGTTTTAAACATTTTAAACGGTTTTAGTTTCACCTCCCAGAGGAGAAGATTAAAACAAAACGTAGTTTTTGAAAGTAACGTAGGTCATTTGTTATTTTATAAGGAAACTTGAGGGAGAAAAACGTCTATTCATTGGATTTGGTTGAAAACAAATCTTGAGGTTTTTATTTATAAGAATCATCAGCCAGGTTTGTACATCTAGACATGGTACCACACTAAACTGAGATCCATTCCACTAATATTTTCTTTATACAGTTCATGGTTGAAGTGCTACTTTGGTTTCTTGGCAGTAAACCAACAAATAAGATCGACTTGATGTGGAAAGACTTTGGGGTGCAAAAGCTTGACCTTGTTGCTTATTTTGAGTTACTTTGAACACAGGTCTGCATTTTTAAAAACACTCCACTTTCGATCACATTTGTCGTTTAATCTAATTTATACATTGCCTCCTCCCCAGGTTTTCCCTGAACTCGGAGCTCCACAGCCACTCCTTAGTGACGGTCATCAGTGGAGAGGAGGAACACTTTGAGGACTTTGGGGAGAGCAACACGTCAGAGCTTCTGCTGGAAAGCAGTGTGGAAGGCTCCATGGTAGAGGGGGACTCCTCCCTCTCGCAGCCGCCGGAGCAGAGCAATGGCTCGGCTGTCGTTTCTCCCAGGTATGAGGCTGGTTTAGACTGCCGCAATTGCCAGAACAGGATGCCATTTTTAATTTGAAACGCAGAAAAGGTTAGACTTGTGAAGACGTATTTTTCCACCGGGTTGATAAATGACACATTTTTTGTCATCCTCACTGATAAGAGGTGCAACACTCACATTCCCAGCTGCAATGTCCAACCTAGGATGTTTCCTGATGTTCTTCTGAGGAAAAGAATGTTTCTGTTTCAGCAAAAATTCCAATGTCAAATGTAGATAAGATCTTCCCAGAAACAATCCTCCTACTCTTTTCTGCCCAATGCCCAGCAGGACTGAGAGACCTTAGACTTATCCCATCTGGAAATGCTGAGAAAGCAGAAACGTGTTGAAGTTTTTAACTATCCTGTTTTAGATTTTCTGTTATGGTTCCAGTAATAAATTAAGTCACCGTTAGATTGTATATCTGTTATAGTTAGGGACAAACGACAGGGACCAGTTTGGTTTTCTCTGATATAGATTCAGAGACAAATGCACTGAAAAGAAAACATGATTACATTGAAATTTAAATTATGTTTTATTCTAGCTGTTTCCGACCCAATCTTCTCCCCCGCTTTTCTTTTGTTTCTCAAAGCCTTTAAGCCATATTATACATAATTCCCACTTGGGTGATATTTCTCACAACTATCTTGCTGGGAAACTCTAAATGACCAAATGTCTGGTTGTTGTAGCCCCCCCCAATCATACGGGAATAAGCTGGTGTAACGGGATTGTTGCTAATCACACTTTCTTGGAAATTGCCTTGAAATCTTACTCTATGCCTTCTTTGTTCGTCCTGTGGTTTGTTGAAATCCTTGTTGTCATCAGAGCCTCATTGAGTCTTTGAATAAAATTCAGATTTGGATCATTTAGCCTGTTTAGTCCCGAGTCTTACCACCAAACAAGCTTTTTAAAAAGCTAATCTTTTTCTAGATATTGGCAAGTCAAGTTGTCTCAGCATTTAAATAACACTTAGCTGCGTCTTTGTTGGAGAAGAATAAGAATAAATTAATAATAACTAGTCTCTGCCACCACCGTGCTTTACTGTTGGTACAGTCGGATATTTGAAAGCCTCATCTTGAGTTTTTCAAACATGTCGCTGTGACAGGCGGTTAAAATTTATACAGATAAAAAATTATAAAACAGTTATCCTCAAAGAAACTTCATACTAGCTTTGATGTAGACAAAGTAGGCTAGCTGTAGGTCTCTGGAATTTCTCCTGTAGTTGAAATGTCAGGAACCAATCTGCCAAGAAAATGGTCACAGATCCATCCGGAACGATGCTGAAAGTTTAAAATTTTTTAAATTTTGACTCCAACTCAAAGAACATTTAGCCAAATAAAAGTAGGGATGCATTTTTAATTGAAGTCTCTTGGTAAGTTGCTGACTCTGTGGGGATCAGAATTTCCTCAACAAACTCAAACCAAGTTGTTTCTTTAAAAAAGAAACCATTGAATAAAGGAGCAGTCCAAATATGTTTTCAAAAGCCCCCAAAAAAGGTTGATAATTAAATTATTTGGCTAGTTTGTGAGGTAAAAAAAAACGTACCATAAAAACAACCATTCCACAGGCTTCACCCACTCGGTGTGAATGCGTCACCGTTGTGATACACTCATTCTCACTGCTGTGCATGTAGCAGCACTGCTCCCACACACACCCACACACCCACGCTTATTCCAGCTCTGAGGACATGTGCAAACACTGCTGGGTTCCTTCTGTTCTGTCCTACCACCATTTACCAAAACGTTCCCTCCTTGTGGGGATAGACTTTAATGTGTGTGTGTGGGGGGGGGGGGGGGGGGGGGGGTTTGTGGAGAACTCGGATTAGACTATGAATCGATAGATAAAAACACACTTATCACTCCAGTAATCCTCTTACTTTTTATCTCAGGAACGTCTGGTTTCCTTACATTGTCCAGAACACAAACCACAGCCGATCTTCTCTGTTTCATGTCTCCTTTCACTTTAACTGTTTCAGGCTCTCCTGTTTGGGGACCTCCTATCACACCTGAATGCACCCCCACCTCTACTTGTCTGTCACTCACCACAACCTCCTCCTCTTTCCTTCCTCTTTCCAGCGCACCCGCTTCTCTCCCTGACTGCTTTCAGAGCTTCCTCAGGGAGGAGGCGCTGGACTTTTTCTGTAGCCAGTGTCACAAACAAATAAGTCGTCTCGAAGACCTCTCCACTCGCCTCAATTTCCTAGAGATGACTAGGTAACACGCTGTGCACCCCCTGCTGTGATTAGGAGCTGTGTGATTGTCTGTACAGTGCTGATTAGACACAGTATCAAGCATGTCCTCTTGATGTGTGCATGTTGTAAAGAACTAGAGATACGTTTGTTTTGCTGGCATGTACTTGCACACACTTTGCTTTATTGTACAGACCTATCTCCAGTACAGATGGCACTCGTCTTCTCATTTAGGCCTTTTCTTTGCAGCTTTCAGTTTTTACTTTCAGTACATTTTCTGATATGGAGTGGAAGTGGGGTTGTACAAACCCTGTTTAGTTTGTTTCTTGTAATAAAGCAATTTTTTTTCTACCATTCTGTATTTTTCATATTAAATTTGTTCAAAAGGTAGGTTTTTGGGTTTTCTTTTTATTTTTTTGTGAGTTTTTGACTGATTTCTGACTTAAATATGTAACAGAAGCTTCATTGGAGCAGATTTGATGAGCTTGGATTGAAGCCACTCAGAGTTATTTTTTTTTGTTTGTGTTTTGCAGAAACTTAGTTTAGTGTTCCCAAAGACTGTCTTCAAATTCTACTTTCCAAATTCCATTGTTGGAATATAGTTTGTTCCTTTTTTTTTGTTTTTTTTTCTCTCCCTCAATGTTTTTTTTAAATTACCAATTTATATTTTTTCCTTCCTAATTTTCCATTTTCGTTTCCAGATTCTCTTCCTCTAAACTCTGTCTCCTTGCTTCATTTTTCTTTATCCTTTTACTTCCGTCCTTGTTTTGTTTTTTTATGTTTTTGTTTATATATTACTTCTTGATTCTTTCCTTACTCTCTTGTGCCTTCCTTGCTTCCTTCCTCCTTCTGCCCTACAGTCTTCCTTGCTTCATTCCGTTTTGTTTTTTTTGTTGTTGTTTTAAAGTTCTTTGATTTTGTTTCTTAAATATCTGCAGTAAGTGGATCTGGGTCTTTTGGACCCAGTAGTAAAGTCACAGCAGGGATCGTAAAAGTCCTTGAAATGATGGAGTAAAAATATTAAAGCTTTAAATGAATCCTGTTGGTGACATTAATAAACAAGAAGGCTTTTCGTTTTTAATGTTCTTTCCAATTCCTAAAATTATATTTGAAAGTTTGCTGCTTTTATTTTGTTACTGTAAATCCTGTCATGCAAAGCTGCTCCAACAGAAGTGCTTGCTAAAACTTTCTAAACCATGCTGCTGCTATGTTTGTTGGACTGCTGTGTATTTTAAGTTACTGAACCTCTGTCGACGATGGCTTTAGAGGAGTCATCTTTTCCTAACTTTTTTCCTGTTGGTCTGTCTGTCCTAATTTAGTGCCGGCAAGAGGCTTTCCAGCAAGAAGGTGGCGAGGTAAATGAAACGCTTTCATTTCTGTAGAGGAGTATTTGCATCCGTGTTGCCATCTGGAATCTGCAGCTTATCAGGGTTTTGTTAACACTTCAGTGACCTCTGTTTTTCTTTCTTTGCATTCAGGCATCTGCTCCAAAACAGCTCAATGACTCTGGACACCATGAGTGACTTAACGCGGGACATCCTGGAGCTCGCTGATAATGACATCACAGACAAAGTAAACAAGCAGAATGGAGCCCAGTTATGCTTCAGAAGTTTCTCAGATGCACTTTAAGGACATGTTTGTTTATGCAACAAATCACCTTTTAATTCTGGTGACCATAAGCATCCATCTTTTTCAGGTCCTGCTCCTGGAGCGCCGAGTAGCCGAGCTGGAGAAGGAGTCTGAGGCTTCGGGAGAGCAGCATGCTCGGCTGCGTCAGGAGAACCTCCAGCTGGTGCATCGGGCCAACGCCCTGGAAGAGCAGCTGAAGGAGCAGGAGCTCCAAGCTGATGAGGAGCTGCAGCAGGAGACCCGACGTCACAAGGAGTCCTTGAACAAGCTGGAGAGGGAGAAGGGGCTGGAGTTGGAAAACCTCCAGGCCAGGTGAGGAGGCAAGAAGACTAGAAAAAATGTTCAATTTGACTAATTGTTTTGAGTTAATTTAGTTTAAATGGTTTGAAGCATGCTGCTGAATTATAGTTTAACCAGTTTAATGCATTCAGGCTCTTTGCTAATTAGATGTGCTTCTAAAAACAAGGAACATCTGTCTGTTACTCAGGCTCCAACAGCTGGATGATGAGAACAGCGAACTGAGGTCGTGTGTCCCTTGCCTTCGAGCAAACATCGAGAGGTTAGAGGAGGTAAACCATGAGTTTCTTTTCTTTAATTTCTACCATTGCGTATTACTTTTTCTGTATAGTCTGTTTCCGTTTCTCTTTCCCCTGCTACCCTGTTTATTTTTATAATTTTTCTTAATTTTTTAGGAGAAAAGAAAACTCCAGGATGAGGTGGAAACGATGTCTGACAGACTGGATGAGGAGACCGAATCTCGCAGGAAGATGGCTGACAAGCTGAGTCACGAGCGTCATCAAAACCAGAAGGAGAAGGAGAGCACTCAGGAGGTGAGAGGCTTTTCCCTGTGAAAAGAAAAAAACATAAATACACTTTGATGCTAAATAATTATATCTGTTGGATATTAGTGCATTTTAAAGCATCATAAGATTATTTTCTGCTTTCCTTTTGATGTATTTGTACCTCAGCTTATAGAAGACCTGAGGAAGCAGCTTGAGCATCTTCAGCTGTACAAGCTGGAGGCGGAGGCGAAGCGAGGTCGATCCCCCAGCGCCGGGCTGCAGGAGTATCAGACCCGAACCCGTGAAGCAGAGCTGGAACAGGAGATCAAACGACTCAAACAGGTAATAATCACACACACACACCATCTGTTTAAATTATTTTTCTTAATGTTCTACTTTAGTCTGGGTTGTTTTAAAATTTGACTCTAATTTTTAGGACAACCGAACTCTGAAAGAGCAGAATGATGAATTGAACGGGCAAATCATCAACCTGAGCATTCAGGGAGCCAAGAATTTGATGTCTGCCTCCTTCTCAGATTCCCTGGCAGCTGAGATTAACTCTGTGTCTCGAGCAGAGGTAAGTTTACCAAACAAACCTATAATCTCATATCCAGGAGGTCGGTGCTGCTTCTGAAGCTCCTCAGAAATGTAATTGGCACACAGAACAGTAATGAGAAGTTTGGAATCCACTCTTTGCCTGCTTTATGAATAAATTTTCACGGTTGCTAGGCAACAAATCATACGCTGAGTGAGGGGCGGGGGAAAACCAGAGAAGGCTGAACCTTCTTGAATCTATAGCCGACCTCTTCCGGCCTCCTTCTTTTCATGAACCTGGAAGGACCCAGCCTACCTGGACTGGGTCCTTCAAGGACACCGCTAATGACCTCAGCCACTTTCTCCTCATTTTGAAAAGGGAACGTTTTTTCTTCCTCTTATCTTAGATGTCCACATACCAATTTGCAGGAACCTTAATTTCTCAAATGTTGTGGGAAGTCAGAAATCAAACTTCTCATTTATCCATTTATAATTCAGATCTAACCTGTTCATGTATTAGGCTGGTGTTTCTCACAGACTTCTGTTTATTTTTGGATTTCTAGTTAATGGAGGCTGTTCACAAACAAGAAGAGATCAACTACCGACTCCAGGATTACATCGACAAGATTATTGTGGCCATCATGGAGTCCAACCCGTCTATCCTGGAGGTCAAATAGATGGCATACAGCCTGAGGAGGGCTCCGTCTCACAGGCTGTAGACATATTTATAATAAAGACCTGGCAAGAGGGAAAAGGAGGACGGGATGTAAAAAGTAATTTATTTGGACTTCTTTGCAACGCTCACAACTCCAAGGAGAAAGACTGAGAAGTAAAAAAACCGTCAGTAAAGAATAAGCTTGTTTTTCATGTTTCTGTTCAGTTTGTATGTTGGCCTACTGAGATCCCTTGGGTTCTGGTGACTTCCATGAATCTGGCTAGAGGAACCCAAGTCCCCCCCCATTGTGTGGATACATGTGAAAATATAAGAAGTTGTTCTCATTTTTCCTCCAGTTTCTGCAATCAGCTTTGATTTGAGCTTAAAAACATCAGCTAGTTCTACCAAAAGGCCTTAAGAGTTTTTTTTGAAGTATTTCACTTTACAAAATGCTCGATATGTGACCCAGTCAAAGGCCACCAGAACCAGGTGGAATCGTGTTTGAATCACAAGCCGCATGAAGCGCTGGTTTTGGGTTAAAAAAAAAACTGTTTATCTTGAACGTTTTCAGAGCTTGACTTGCTGCCTACACGGCCCTCTGCGTGCTCTGTGCTTTCCACCAGGCTCGGCTGTCATTCCAACCTAAGTGAGGGACGTTTCTCCCTGCTTCCAGATGAGAAATTCCTGCAGGGTTTTGTGTGTGTGTGTTGGGAGTGTTTGACATTCCCTTGCTTTTTCTATGTTTGTGTGAATCAGAAAGGCAACACTAAAATGGGACTAAAAATATAAAGCAATCATTCTTGTAGGATGTTGGGTTATTTTGCAATGAAACAGGGTCCTGGGTTTCACGTGGGCTGGAAAAACACTAAATGTTTTTAACATTGAGGGAATCTACTCAGATTCTTTAGGTAAGGTTAAGATAAGTCTACAGTAGTCCTCATTCTGGGATAGTTTTTCATTTTAGTAAAAAGTTGCTCCAAGAAGCTAAATTCTAACGGCTATCTGAGGGTTCACGGTTCAGATGAACTGTCTCATATAAAACTAAAACGATGCAAGAAACTTTAAATGTATACAAACTGCCTTACTTGGATATCTTGTATTTGAGCTTTGCAACAGTTCCCTGCAGGAAGATCATTGGTGATACACCTATGAGCTTCCCTGCATGGCGGTGCAGCTTCTAAGACTAACTGATCTGGATTTACACTGAAGTTATGTTCTTTTGCAGTTACTCTACTGTAGGTAAGATTTGAGCTGCTCATGTTCATGTCTTACATGAGCAACAGAACCTCAAACTTGTTAATTCTGAGCTATTCCTTAAAAGAAAAGCCCACCTGATCCCAGTGTTATCTTGCTGAGTATAACAGGGAATTTAGTTTTTTTTTTCCTGCAAAAATGATTTAGTTATTGCAACTATAAAATGCCGGCATTTGATAAGTTGTATGTGAAGAATTTATTGATTGTATTTTGCACTATATGTGTTTTTTTTTTTTTTGGTTTGAATTAGACGTGTTATGAAGACTAAAGATTAAACTGGGAAACATTTTACAGCCTGTTGAATCTGGAGGCTGTTTGAGCGGGAGAAAAAAAAAACATCACACTACGATGACACCATTTTAATCAAACATATCCAGATGATTCTACAACCATCTAAAAGTTATCTTACTGGGATCATTTAGCTAGCTTAGAAAGATATGGAAGACGGTTTTGTAGCAATAATGCTGAGTAAGAAATCATTTCAACGGGTCTGCATTTTCCTCTGCTGGTTGAGGAAGACGTCGCGCACCATGGACATTTTTTGGACTAACTGGTACTGTGCAAACATCTTGTCTGGACACTAATACCTACCTGCATGTCAGGAATTTGTCCTGGCATCTTGAAGGATTTATATCATGACCTTTGACACCATTTTTTCTTGGATACTTTTCTTTTTTTCTCACTGTTCGCCTCTTTCTCACTGCTCTTCACTTGCCACTCCATGGAGGAGAAAAATGGCCTTTGATGTAAATGACTTGTAAAGTGTTTTTTTTCTACACTCATTCTAGATTCTAGGTATTTTTATAGTCACAGCAGAGGAACGATGATTTCTTTAGTCTTGCACAGAGAAACATTTGCCTGTGCTCTTTAGCATGTAGCGTGTACAGTATCTAAGAGGTTTTCATTTTACACGCAGATATTTATTCGACAGCTCACACTGACCTGTTCTGCTGAAAATGTTTGTGCATTATTGAAATCACCCGAGATTTATTGACACCGATCAGATCTGTGGGGGAAATTATTCTTAACGTTTATCTAAGAATTGTGTGCACAAAGCTTGACTGAGTGGCACAGGATGTCAGATTAAGATATGTTCTCTTCCATGATGCGGATGTTGCTTTGACCCGATCTAGCCTTGTGATGCCAATAATGCTGAGTCGGCTTTTTCTTTCTTTTTTTTTCTGTCCCCATTGTCTTCCCAGATGAGGTCAGGTACTGCATGGTTACACAGATTTCTTGTTGTACATTTCTGATCAACATGTTAGACTTAGCGGGCAGTTTCACTCACTGGAACCGGCACTGTTTGAGATCTGGAACCTCATGTTGATTAGATTACATCTTAATACTTGCAGACTTTTATTAGAACAAAAAAAGAGCTTTCAAATGTCTTAATTCCTCCTTTTTTTTTTTTAAAGCAAAAGTATGATATAGACACAAGAAGGCTGTATTCTGTCAAATCAGATGCGTTGTTCAGCTTGGCATCCTGATTTAAAGATGACCAAAGACTGATTCTCTGCTGGAAACTATTCTGATAGCAGGGCCGGTCCGATGCCATCTATGGTTTTAAACAGAGTTTGATATTTGGGCCCTCAAAATACAGTCGCTGCTAGAGTAATTTACATGTTGGCCTATTGAACCAAAAAAATATTTATCTCAGAAAGGTCTCTGCAGTGTGACGGCACTGATTCAGGACCAGGTTTTAGTGCAAGCCTCACTTTTACAAACTAAATGCTCTTACACCCCCTGTTGGTTTGAGAGTCTAAGCTGTCGCTGTTTTCTTCTGGCTCTCTGGCTGTTGTCTATACACTGTTTCTCAAACTTTAATAATGAGCCCTGGATAAAGTCTGTTGGTTTTTGAATTATACAATAACGGCTGTAAATATAAACTTTATTTTTAGGTGGGACTTCTTTCTTTTTTCTGTCTCCCTCAGACACTCTTCCAATGTCCAAAGAAAGTTTGCTGAAGGAATCCCCACTGGAATAGTGCACAGTGTAACATTGTGTGACATGGGAGGTCGGAAAGAAATACTGTAGAAAAGAGAATCTGTAAGAAGTAAATTTATTCCTATTTTCAGAGATAAATGTATAAATTATAACAGTATTGGGTACATCTGTATAATATTTTTGGAGGTCCCTTAAATGATTAGCTCCTAATTGTTTCTGGGGAAATGTCATTTATTGTAAAAAGAGAAAATTTTAAGGTAAGAAGTGGAAGTAAGAATAGAATAAATAAATGGAATAAAAGAACTTGTGTTTCTTTGTTTTTGTATTGTGTTTATGGCATTTAAGGTTGCAGAAAATAACCATTTTCTGAATTTATTCTTTTATGTTTATGATTACATCCTCCTATTTTTATCAGCTTATGTCAACATTATCACTGTACTGATTAGACATCCACAGTGGTGATCATACTTACTGCATTCAGACAATATCGCTACCTGCTGGTTAGAAGTAAACATTGCATTATTCATAACCTAAATTGTCTCAATTTAAAACAGTTAAAATGGCATCATCTGCGATGACATCCTCATTAGCGTGAGAGACAGTTTAATGGTTGAATTTCATTATTGCAAAAGTTTAATAATTTGAGTTACTGAAGATGTTAGAGTATTTAATGCTGTTAAATTTTCAACCATTAAAGAATGTTGATTAGTTTTCCTCATCAGTATAAACACAATGAGAAAGACTTTCAAAGTGCTGGCCATGTGAAGGCTATTGATGATCTGAGGAGAGGCACAGCAAATGTCTGCTTTAAGGATTCTGTAAATCTGTCGCAGTGATTCTGATTGCAGAAGGAAAAAAAGACCAGGTAAACCGAGTGAATTAAATGTGGTTTTCAAATGAATTTATTTACTACAGGAATATATATTTGTTTTACCATAATGCCAAAAAAAAGTAACCAGCCTGCTTGTTTAATATGTAGTATTAAGTTTTTTTAAAAGGTATTTAATTCCACATACCACGTTTGGCTGATTTGTCACATTTTTAGAATAGAGAAATCACTTTAACATGTTTAACAACATGATATCCTAAATTATCTAAAAATGAATGCCCCATATCCTGTTCTAAACATTGAAGAAGTAGAAACCATTGACTTCATCAATTTGGAAAGGCTTCCAAAAGGCATTTCTGTAGTTCTGGGCCTCAAGATCAATAATGAAAACTATTGTATCAAATAACACACAAAACATTGGAGCTCCTTCTCAGGAGCAGCAGGTTAAGTAAACATAAACACCTAAACCAAGAGCTTACAGAGGAACAGAGAGCATCTAAACATCTGTAAAGAAACTGGGCAAAATTGCTTCAAAGGTAAGGTTGGAATCACTATGGATGCCAGGGAATGACCCTCTAGACTCACATTTCTCGAAACATCTTGATGATCCCCAATATTTTGGACAAGATATTCTCAGGAGGATCTGTGTCAATAAGCTGCTTTGCCACAAGAGTCCAATAATCACCAATTTAAAAAATAAAAATCTTTTTGTTATACAACTTAATTTTTCTCTTTGTGTTGACTTAATACCAATAAAATTGTTTTTCCCCCCTCATGTACTTTGAATTCACTTTGAATTTATTGCTATTTAAATGTGCTATATACGGTAAATAAAATCACCTTTGAGTTTTTGAGATTTTTCATGACTCATGGCATTTTGCTCAGGCTTATTTCTTTTACACAGCAGGCAAATGACCCAAATCCCCTTTAGTCTTCTTCTACATAGAAATGAAACAGGAAGATTTTGAAGTGTTATAGTCAAAATCTTAAACCCACTTGAGTCAAATCACTTGAATTACTGTAGATGGTGTATTAAAACAGATTTTTAAAGGATTTAATATACATGCATGTTAGAAAAGAGCACAGGAAACAATTTATCTGTGTATTAAGTTATAATTATTAGCTGTAATTTTATGGTTTTCTACATTGCTCTACTCATGTGCATTACCCAATAAACTTAAGGTCAAAATGAATAAATAAATGCTGATTAAAAAATGTGTTCCTTAAAAAAGAATTATATATATATATATATATATATATATATATATATATATATATATATATCATAAGAACAGAGGTTAATGAGGAAATTAGTCATCACATCTCAGCGGAACCAAAGTGAGAAGTATTGAGCATTCCGTTCTTATTTTGATGAAGCACACCAAGGATTCCAATGCTCTCCGGTTTACCGCGTTGCTCTTCGTTAAACCTTAAATATAAGCTGGTTAAAAAAATGTGTTGTAACTATATGACTAAACAAGTTCTATGTGCTGGGTTTAGGGTTCGTGGCTGATTAATTAGATTGAATTTATTCTCGTTTGTCTGTTATAGCAAATTGAAACGATTAAGCTAATATTTAACCAGAACTTTCCGGACATTATAATTTAAAAAATTCAATTTCACCAAATGATTTATGTACGTATTTTTGTTGGGATCTATTCTTCAACAGAAGGTTATGCTTTCTGCTATCGTGCATAAATGGAGTTCGGATCGACCCATTCGGAGGTTCGGCTGAAGGTGGCCCAGTGTTTCAGGACGCTTTCCACCTCCACGGATAATAAAGATGTTACTGAAGCGTTGAAAACGCTGAACTCCTTTCTAGATGATGGAGCCGAAAGCGGCACCACCTCAGCCGAGCGGGAGGAGTTCCGGAGGGCCCATTACAGCCGAACCCTCCGGGTTCTGGTGGGCCACCTCCAGGCTGACTGGATGCACGCTCTCTCCCCCACGCAGCGCTCACAGCTGTGGGACCCTCTGTTCCTTAGAGGCCCCCCAGACCAGACGCTGCTGGTGCTGATGGAGGCGGTGACTCAGCTCAGGTGAGAGATGTAGGCTTAGTTTATTTATTATCTGTTATGTCTAGACATTTAGAATAGAACATGAAGAACATTTATCCTGAAAATGAATGCTTAAAAAATGGCAAAAGAAAATCTCCAAACCTATGAAAGAAACATTCAAAAAATAAAAAAGACAGAAGACTTGCACAGCATCTTACATTCTGGAGGGAGGAGTGGCTGTTATAAAGTCAGACAGCTGCTGGGAGGAAGGATCTGTGATAATGCTCCTTTGTGCATCAAGGATGCAACAGTCTGTCATAGAAGGAGCTTTCCAGTTTTGCACAGCTTCATGCATGATTTTTGAGACGTTGCCCAAAGTGATGTTATTATTGCCACAGCTCACTCTGCACTGGATCCAGGGAGCATCCAGAGCTCGTCTTCCAAATGCTGTTGGAGATTCTCAGTCATCCAGTTCACAGTCATTCTGGCTCCAGGAAGCTTTATCAATGACATTTGAATTGAGAAAGCTTCCTGGAGGGGAAGCGAAACGTCTTCAGACCTTGGAAACAAAGTCAAGTAGATTGTTTTTAAACTTTTACGGATTTTTTTCCAAATGCTTAACTATCTCAGTGATGGTTAAGCTGCTCCATGGAAGATGGCTGATGCCACCACAGAGTCCTTAGCAGGTGGAATCTTCTTTAACCCTTTCTGTAAACAACTCTGCACACTAGCACGATTATTTACTTGAGAACATCCCTGGAAAACATGATGTTCCTCCTCACAGGGACTGGAAAAACCAACAGTGATGATCCTCATGTTGCTTTAGGTCTGTTTTATGGCCTTCTGTGAAACCCTCTCCAAGTTTAGTGAATCAGCCAAACGTCTGTAATCTGGTCAGAGCCTCCTGTCCAAATCATTTCCTTAAAGCTTGTACTGAAAAATATTGTTGAATTTCTCAAATCTGAATAAAATGATGCAGAGACACAACCGTGACTGTTAAACTCTACAAAACCGTCCACCACTCGGGGTTAAAGAGTATCAGAGGAAACATTAACATCCTTCCAATTAAATTTCTTCTTTTTTTTAAAAAACAAGAAGCTTCTTTCTGTTTTTTTTTTTTTTCAAGGCTGTTTAACAATGGCAACACAATTATTTTCTTAAACCTTAATGATGATTAAAACAAACAAGCAGAAAACAATGTAAATGCATTAACCTTTCTATCAATGTTAAGTTGATCTTTTTTCTCCTGAAATAATATGGATGGTGGCTGAATGGTGGAGCAGTGGGTAGTTTTATTGCATTGCAGCAAGATAGTTTGGGGTTTGATTCCTTGTGCATGCAGGAGTTCTCTCCGGGTGCTCCGGCTTCCTCCCACAATCCAAAAACATGACTGTTAGGTTAATTAGCTTCTCTAAATTGTCATTAGGTGTGAGTGTGTGTGCATCGTTGTGCGTCTTTGTGTATCTCTGTTGCCCTGCGACAGACTGGCGACCTGTTCAGGATGCACTCCGCCTCTCGCCTGTAGAAAGCTGCAGAAAGCCACCGGCCAAATTGGGACCCTGACAAGGACTGAGCGGGAGAAAATGGATGGATTAATGAATATGGATGGTTGTTTGAGGCTTATTTCACTTGCCTGACATTTGAATTTCTGTGGCCATCCTTATATAGACCTGCAGATGGTGTTTTGGGTTTGATTTCAGCTTCTTCAGTGTCATTCATTCTCTCCACTGCAGCTCCAGTAGCGGTTTGGAGCGCCTCGTCAGCATCACTGAGCGGTTCCTGCAGAGCGGTCGCCTGGCCGACCTGTTGTGGTCCTTCTGTCTTCATTCAGCACCCTCAGCCTCACCTCAGCTCAGGGAAACCCTGCTAGCTCGTTTAACGGCGCTGCCAGATATCACCGCCAACAAGTTACACCCCAACAACAGACCCATATTCGCTCCTCAGCGGTACTACCCGCTCCTGGCCTCAGAGATGCTCGCTGCTCTGGAGAGAACCTGCCAGGCCCTCAGAGGTGACAGTGAGAGCATGTTGGTGGAGATCTACACCTGTATTCGTCACTTCTCGTTCACTCAGCTGTTCTTTTAATTTTGTCATTCCCAGGTGGCACAGACTGCTCTTTAACATTTGTAGCTCAGACACTTGGGAAAGTTTGTATCCAAGGGCACAGTGGTGAGTTTGATTCCTACACTTAAACCAAATACGTCCACATGTAGACAGATCTATCTGCACCTCTTGCTAAAGACAAGCGAAAGGCTGAAAAAAAGAATGCATATTTTATTTCATCAACAAAAATAAATCACGTAAATTAAAGTTTATCTAAAATAAAGTAATTTTTAATTAAAACAATTGTATCTGTTATTGACTCCACTCCTGAAACCTGTCATCTATGACTTCCCACCTTTATATCAGGGGTAACCAATTAAAAATCAGCAAGGTCCGAATAAAGAAAATCATCACCCAGTAAAGATCCGGAGACACTTTTTATTATAATTCGTTACTTTAAACAGACTTTAACAGTGAAATAAAATGAGGTGTTTATGTATCCATGTTTTACATTGCCTTTTTAAATAAAAAAAAAATAAAAAAATTCCATTTTAAAATCAAAATTGTTTTTAAAGTAGCAAACAACATTGTTCAGTTTGGTATAAAGACAATTTCCTGATTCACATATTTTATAAAACACCTTAACTGACCTTTTTTTTGTTTTTTTCCTTTTTTCTGTCTTAATGAGAGCAGTGGGCTTTATGCTGCCCTGCAAGGCTTTAAACCTGGGTTTGAATGGAGACAAAGTCATTCTAAAGCACATATCAAGGTGCTCATTTTGAGCCTGGATTCATATTTATTTTTGATTGTGTTCATGGCGGAGAATCCTGCTTCACAGCAGCAGGTTGAGCCAAACATCCTCTAAATCTGCAGGGTCACCTTTGAGCACAACATTTCACTTTTCTTTCACCAGTTCACCGCAGTTCTTCCAGCAGTCCACATTTTCTCTGCTCTCTTTTTCTCATCGTCTTCTCCTTCTTTCCCATCGCCCGGCTTGCCACAGGTTTGCCTGCTGTGTCTAGAAGTAGCTCATAGCTGCATCCCAGACTGACTCAGCTCATTGGCTAATTTGTATCATGTGCAGCCTGGTGCTTGGCACTCTGGAGGGCTTTACCATATACACAGGAGAAGTGGTGCAAGTGAAGTTAGACACTGCCATTGGACAACATGCAGTAATATATAAATGTTTTAATTCAGGTTAGATCTGGACCGCGGTCCGCTAATCCGTTACCTCTGCTTTATGTTGTCACAAAGGACCTTTTAGGACAAGGATCCAAGCTGATCTTGTCTTTATGTACAGCAAAGGGTTTTGGATATACAAGCTAAAAATCGCTGTTAAAGAGCAGCTGCCAACAATTAAATTATAGAATCCCCAAGTCTCCATAGCAACCCTTATTTATCTACTTTATAGTTGAGTAATGCCTTAGGAAAGTTCAAACCATCATAAATATAAAAAAGCAGAGTAAACTGGAACCATTTATTTTGGTCAGATCGAACTAAGACAGAGTTAAAAATGAGTAACTTAAAAAACAAAACAAACAAAAAAACCTTCATGCCCTCACTGTAAAGCACCTGACAGAGTTCATGTTGAGATGAGTTCACACAAAAACAACAGATGAATTAGTTAGAACTGAACAGAAAACTGAGAATGGGTCATTTTAAAGTAAGATTACTATCTACAATATATCACCATATCCAAAAGGATGAGTTTGTCTGGGCTATTTTTGTGCCCTCGCAGTTCATGGACCCAATTCTAATAAAAATGTGTCGAATCAGCTGATGAGAGGAAGGGACTCGAGTCACATGGCTAGCACTCGAGTCAGACTGTCATTTATTTAATGATTTAGACTTGATGTTACACTTACATTGGAAAAATGCTCAGAGACTTGTAACTTGTAGACCAGTGAATCTGGTCTAAAAGTGTAAAAAAAAAAAAAAAAATTTAAATGTTTTTTGTTTTAAACTGCCCACTGTTGCTTAATTTCGCTCATCCTATATTAACAAACGCAGATGATCTCTGACTCTCCACACCGTACATATGTGGGCATGAGCTATACCCAATCAGATTTATCTTTTTTTTTTATAGATACAAATCTGCTCCAAATAGCAATTCTTTTTCCCCCCAAGGCATTTAACTTCAAAGAACTCCACACAAAGAAATAAGTAAGAAGAGAATCATAGACTGAGACAAAACAACTTTGTCTGACATTTAAAGTTGCATAAATAATGGTGCCCTCATAACCATAACAGTTATGAGTGCAGCTACAATGCTTTTAGTGATGCCCTTTATGTCCTAAAAGAGCAGTTTATAGCTTGAAAACTTCAACATTTGGCTGCTGTTAAACATTTTCTTTAAAAAAAAAAAGTTTTTGCATCACATCTGTTCTTATTGATTGTTTCTAAGTGTTTTCATCCACCCTGTTAGTCTCTCCTTTAAAATCAGGCTCTATCTTTGCAGTCTACCTGGCCAAGCTACCTTTTCTTTTTCTACAATACAAACGTTGACTAAAGCTAATCTCACCTTCTTAGCAAATGTTCAGTTGTACTGATGTCATCACGTGCTGAGGAAAACAGATTTTACAAAGCACACATTGGCAATTATATACATTTAACTAGTGTTGCACTGATACCGATACCAGTTTTGGGCGGGGCCCCGATCCAGCACTAAAATGATGGTACCGGTATCGGCGAGTACCGACGAATAGGGCACCGATTCCATTTTGAGCCAAAAGTTTCTTCAACTATTTTTGAATGGATGACCATTCCAGGTAGGTGATAAAAAGTGCTACTGGATTCACTTTGTATTAGTCTTTTTCCTGCTTCACAAAGGTAGGCAGCAGCTTGACAAAGCCATGATGGCAATTATTTTACATCCAAGTAGTATGCAGTTCTTCATATATAGACACACACACATCAATTTCAGATTGCATCTGTATGGTATCAGTATCGGCCAATACTGCACAGCCAGGTATCTATGTATCGGTATTGGGGACAAAAAATGGCATCGGCGCAACACTACATTTAACTTGTATATTAAACTTTGTTAAAAAGACTCTAAAGAACTTGAATTTTTAAGTTTCAGAGTCGGGACTTGACTTGAATCGAGTCAAGAATTGAGACTAAGCTTGCAAAACAACGACTGCTTCCCTCCATCTGGATTATGCTCTTGCAATGAAATATAAATCAATAGGAAATCTTACATTTCTTTACTGGGTTACCAACAGTAAATGGGTTGAAATGCAGCAGTTTTGTCTCACAATTGTGGATCTATTGAACTCATTACACTTCTTGGTTGCTGTTCTGTTCATTATTCCTTTAGAGAACCACCTAGAACAAAAAAAAAAAAACATCTTTTTTTTTTCCTCTAGGCCCTGTCCTAGCAGCGATGTTCCCTCGGCTGGCTCTCTGCACGCGCTCAGACATGGTGTGGCAGAGGGTGTGCTGGAAGCTGCTGGAGAACGTTCCCGAGCGATGGATGGAGAGCGTGCTCACTGGGCTGATTCAGGCTGCCAAAAGGTAAGTCCATCTTAATGTGAAAACAAACACCAGGTAAGTTCACCACTCCTTTATGTTCTGATCTGTTTAATTTTTGATTTCCAGCCCTGATGCCTTCAGTCGTGTCGTTGGAAATCTAGTGCTAACAAATAAAAAGGCTCATTTTGTGCTGACTCATAAAGTGCTGTTACTGCAGTATAAGTATGAGGTAAGTCAGTGCCGTCACCATTCAGCTGGGAATTACCTACGCTGTTGGTGCTCAGGATGTATCATTGCTGCTGTGTTTTGTCCAGACTCAGGTCCTGAAAACGGTTCTTGGTTACCTCGCCTCAGACAGGGAGCGACGGCCGCTGCTCATCCAGGTCTGTTTAACACATGAAGTGTTGGTGGTTGGATGTAGTAGATGTTGTGATGTCTTTTTGCTCACTGTGCTGTTTTAAGTGTGATCCATGAATGTGTTTTCAGGTTTTACAGTCTGTGTCGCAGGCCTGGGCAAACCCCAGTGCAGTAAAACACACACCTCTAGAGCAGCAGCTCTACGTCAGTAAGGCCCTCCTGCTGACCGCGAGTCTGCTGAAGGACTCCGAGCTGCAAGAGCTGCGTTCAGGTGCAAAAAAAAAAAAAATCTTCTTTTGGTGAAATGATCCTCACTGGTTTCTAACGTTCTCATATCTGGTGATGTTAAACTTAAATCTAAACTAATTTCTCAAATGTGATTATTTTAAATTCAGATTTGCTCCAGTGCATGCTTGGTGGCATGCAGAGCCATTTGGACAGCAGCGTGGTGCGCATCAGAACCATGGGCATGGTGGTGGGGGAGTGCCTGAGCTCTCGGATGGATATCAACGGCACCAAGCTCAAATTCGAGGTACAGAAGATGAATAACCAACACAAACAACAGCAGAGCTCTTCTCTTCATTCAGCACTTTCTGAACTTCTTCGTCTTTTGTCACATTAAAAGTTCCAATCCGGTCCCCTTCTGTATTGTAACAGAAGAGAGGACGTTAAAGATCACAAAACCAATATCCTAACAAGGCAAACTGTAGAGTAATGGATCTATTTTTGTGTGATAGTATGAGCAGGATGAAGAAACCCGTGAGCTGCTGTCTCTCATGACCCCCAGCAGTGAGCCGGAGTCTGATCCAGAGCCTGCAGATGGGTACGTTTTAGAAGGAGCATAAAACTGCTCCATGACGTAAATCAAATGGAATTTAAATTATGGGAAACTATAGCAGAACACTGGGGGCTTTTTTTCAGTAGTTAGATGGCAATAAAACAATAAATCCTGCCTGGAATGAAGTAGACCCATTAAGTGGGAAAATTAAACTCCCATGATTGTTACAGTTTTTGAGTCTCCTGCTGCCAACGCTGCCCGTTAGATGAGACCTGGACTTCTACTTAAAATTAGAAAAGGTTGGATCAGATCAGAAATCTTTGAGCATTTCTGCCTCCAATCATTTCCTCTTCTTTGGGGATGATGTCTGATTTTGGTCTTGGAACAACTACATCTTCTTTTTCTAATTTAATTTTATTTAATTAATTAATTTATTTTTTGCTTTTTTGCTGAGCAAATAAAAAAAATTTAAAAAACAAGGAACAACTGCTTGACTTTATTTTTGAACCCGCTGAAAGACCCCATGAGAACCTGTTTTTATTTTTCGCAAAATCATGGGTTTCCACCATCTGTAATCATGATAATTTAAAATTAAAAGATGTCCTAACTTCACTCTATGTCTAATGGATCTATAAATGGTGGGTTTTAGTTTTAGAAATAAGTGATATAAAAAAAATGAAAGCTGTACCTGTGTAGAGCACTCGGGTCTAAGGTGCTTCCCGAAAGGTTAAAGCCAGATGGACGGCGGCTAAAAGACAAAACGGTCTCTGTGTCACATCATATTTATCCCCCAGGAAAATGAGAATAAATGAGCTATGATAAGTTACTAGAAAATCTGACCAGCTTAACAGTTCTTTAAGCATATTTATTCATAAAAGGATCATTAGAGGTCTGAAAACTTCACCTCTGAATATTTTCCTGACATGCATTTTATTCCCTCTTTGAATAAAGCCACTAAACTCAGAGGTTGAATTAGATTTCATGGCTTTCGGGGAGTGATGTGTGTATTTAATGATCTCTGCTACCTGCAGAGCCCCCCATGCTGAGGAGATCAGAGAACCATCCGATCCTACTGCGGCGTCAGGAAGCACACCAGCATCACCGCGATCAAAGACTGATCCAGACTCAGATCTTGATAGGTAGGTAGATACTCATTTAACCCCATTAGGATTCAATGATTTCATGTTTTCATTGCGTGTGTTATCAACGCAGCGATGATGACCTGACTCCATATGACATGTCTGGAGACCAGGCGATGAGTCAGGCGTCTCCACCTCGTTACCTGCGGGACTGTCTGGAAAGTACGGCTCTGTTCGTTTATCCTTTAAAATAAATCTAAATGTGTTTGTCTGGTTCCAACTCCTATATTTTCCCGTCTGTTAATTAACGCAGCTCTGATATCTTCTGAGGACTCGGAGCGAGTGGAGCTCAGTTTGAGAGCTGCAGCTGGTTTGGTGCGGAGGAACATCTTTGCAGCGAAGGAGGTGAAATAAAAAGGATTTCTTCTTTTTTAAGCATCTTGTCTCGATGCTTCAGGCATTTTAATATGGAGAAGCTGGTTGCTAATATGTAGCATGTCAGCTGGAGTCTGGAGATGGCATCCTATGCACTTCCTGTTTACAGTTTATTTATTTATATTTATTGAATGATTCATTGATATCTACTGTATTTTAGTGTTTTCTTGCTTTTTTCTTCTGGACTTCTCAGGGACTAGATATTGGAATTAGCCTTCAGGCTAATTCTGCCATATTGAAATATTGTTGGATATGCACTGTCCCTTTTTAAAATACATAAATAATAAATATAATAGTTAAAATAGACCTTCTGCATTCATTAAATATTTATATATCTGTGTTAGAACGACCTCCATGTTTCTACATAAGTTCCTTGTGCTAGTCTGCTTCGTTCTGGTTTGTTCTTGCTGTTAATCCCTCTGGAAGTTTCTGATTATTCTTACATCAGGTGTGATATTTCTTACTTTCAGATCAGCGTCCAGATGACCAAAGTGCTTTTGCACATGGAGGATAAATACAGCATTAATGGCTTCCTGGCTCTACGGCAGGCAGCAATGGTGGCTCTCACTGTCATCGACGCCATTCCTGTATGATATTTAATCATTATCACAAAATTATCATTCTCTTCTTACTTTAACTATCACAAATTTTGTTTTTTTTTTCTAAATGGGACTGTGTCCTCTGCTTAGGTGACTCAGTACCTGACTACAGAGTTTTACTCCTTAAACTACAGCCTCCGGCAGCGAATGGACATCTTAGAGGTGAAACCGGCTGTTATCCTATTTTTAAAGTCATCTGATTCTGTAGTTTCCTGTATTCATAAAGCAATCGTGTGTTTGTACTGCAGGTGTTGGCCTTGGCAGCTCAGGAGCTCTCTAAGCCGGTTGCTGATAAAGTAACCGGTGCTGCTACTACCTCAGAGCTGACATCGTACCGTTCCAGCGATCCCGCCGACTGGAGACAGGTGGTGGAAAAGAGGATCCAAAGCAAGACGAAACGCATCTCTAAGGTAGATAAAGCTGATCAGTGTTTTTCTCTCCAATCCCTGCATTTCCAGGCTCATTTAAACCTTTTCAAATTGGCTTGTTATGAGGAATCAGTGCACCCTGTACATAAATTCCAGTGCCAACTGCTGTTTTTACATTTTACCTCATCAGTGAGTAGAGTCCGCAAGGTTGGGATTTAATCTCAGTATTAGGGGTGTGGGAAATAATCGTTTTGGCGATATATCGTGATATTCGGCTGCCCAATATAATATCGATTTTTCACTTCTTAGTATCGATTTAAAAAAAAATGGTTACATAAAACATTGATGGCAAAATGGGCTACCTCTGCACCACCACTCTGGCAGAAAGCGCTGTGGAGCCCTTTAACTGTGCATGCAGCACCAAATCTGTATTTGAGGCAGTAACAGTGGAAGAAAACCCCAAACAACATGGATAATAATACCTAATCAATATTTTCTGATGAAAATATACAGCACTTGCTGTTTTATCTCATCATTTGATTTTGATAGCTGGGGAAAATATGGCAATATATAGTGATACTGCAATATCGTGATAATATCGTATCGTAACCCAAGTATCGCGACATGTATCGAATCGCAACACTCATGCCAATACTCGCCTCTACTCAGTATAGATCCAGCTGTTCTGTGAGGACCTCAGACATTTTCTCAGCACATTAACTAAAAACAAAACTAATAATCTTACAAGCGCCGCTTTGTTTTTAAAACATATAAATATAAAAAATATAATCGCAGATGTCTTGGGGACAGTGATTCGCCTACATGTTATGAATGCTGACGTACCATAAAGAATAAATTATGAACAGTTTAGTTTGTGCCTTTAACTCTTTGCCCATAGGAAGACGTTACTTGGATATAACCTAATGGAATATCTTCAGAACGGCTCCAAATGACACAAAACTTATATGGCTGAGTAGAAAATGATGTAATAACATAAAATCAAGGGCCAAATGTAAAAAAAATGGCGTTCCCCATTAAAGCTGTTCTAGCTGCAAAGGGTGGACGGACGTCACATTAAACCCCTAGACATTAGGAATGGGATGTCACTTTAACTCTTATGTGAATCAAGACAGGGGATCAAATACTTTTGGCATATTTCTCAGTGCTCTGTAAAAATAAATCTTAATATTCTCAATACTGGTGATTCAGCAAAGGCCTTCCAAAAAAGTTTTTTGAAAAAACTACTGGACCACTTTGGAATGACTGTCCTGGATGTCTGAGAATCTTCATAACTATGGAGGGGAAGGATACGTCTTCTCAGGTTGTAATGATTTTCCTGCAGGGTTCCGCCCAGCCTGTATCTAAAGCTGCTCCAAACCGTTATGCTCCTGTTGCTGGATACTTCTTTTTTCCTCTGCTGAAAAATTACGACAGGTAGGTGTTTTATTTTAAGCCTGAAGGTTTTAATGTTACCTGCTCCTAACTGTCAACACTTTTTCCTGTAGGCCGGAGGTGACCTTTGACCTGTTGGGCAGTGACCAGCTGGTTCTTGGCCGCTTGATTCACACTCTGGGCCTCTTCATGCACCTGGCTCTCAATGCACCGGTTCTTTGATCCACATTTTTATTATTGCTTTCCTTTTAACATTATTACTGTTATATGCTGGTTAGAAAGAAGTCAGAGACTTTTAATGTTTACATGAAGTGTGAACGGTTTTTGCTTTTCCAGATTGCTGCACAGATGGGCGCTGCATTGCTGGACTTTGTGTGGGCAGTTCGGTACCATGTTGACCAGTACGTCTGATTCCTGTCACCTTTTAGATGTTTGGATTTAGGCTTCTAATTGGTTTTTCTTTGTTTTGTTTTTTTGTTTTTTTTGTTGTTTTTTATGCATATAAATTGCTTTATTATAATTATGCAGGGACTTTTACAGTTTATATCGACACTGCAATGTAAATAGAGCAGAAAAACAGAAGAAGAAAAGGAAAAAAGAAAAAAAAAAGAGAGAAAAGATGAAAGAAAGAAGAGATAGAAAGGAGACAATGACAAAACATTTTCTTTTTTGTCTTTAAGGATGGTGAGGCGAGGAGTCCTCTTCGCCGTCTGCTCCGTGTTCCTGAGCATGCCCAGTCAAAGTCTGCTGGTGGACCTCGGCGAACAGCTGTTTGAAACCAGGACTTGGCTGGCAGGTAGGACTTTGCTGACATGATGGACAAAAAAAATTAATTCAAACATCCAGTTTTTCACTGAATTTGGAATTTTTGGAATTTCCAGATCTGAAAAAAAAAGACAAAGCGGATAGAAAAACCTTTAATCAGATCACAGCATTTAATAGCCTTTTTCATTGCTTTTCTTACTCTCTTATTTTCTAGTTTCCGTCCCTCCTGTCCCTCTGTCTTTCCTTCCTTGTACCCCTTCTCAACGCGTAATAAGTCTATATGACCTTTAGTTCACATCTACACCCACATCATGTATTTCTGTTTCCCATCAGTGACAGATTTCTGAACAAACACATGTACAGCTGCACTGGGCATTTATGGGAAGAGAAGGGGAACCAGGATGTCCTGTCCTGCGGGGTCTTGCTGTGACGTGATCCATTGAGTTTAAGTTTATTTTCTCCCTGCCTTGAGCATAAACTGAAAGACAAAATGCAAAAGGACAGAAAGAGAATCTATTGAAAGAAACGTGGAGTATGAATATAAAAGTTGTCATTTCCTGTTGTCTCTGTCCATAGATGTGGCGGAAGGAGACCCGGACGCAGACTGCCGCAATTTAGCCCTGCAGAGCCTGGTTCTGCTTGACAAGAGCCTCAAGAAACAGCTACAGGATCCAAAGGCCCTGAGCCTAGAATCCTGATATACTAAATGTGAACATTTTAATGTATAAGGAAATGAAATGCGTTCCAGCCAATTAGATGTGGCGGAGATGATGTTCCCTGGTATAAATGAACGGATCTGTCGGAAATCAGTCCGGATCATTGAAGAAGGATGTCCTTTGAACTCCAGATTGACTCACAGGTGCTTTGCTTTTTTTATTACACATCCTGCTGCATACAGGAAAAAGAAGTGAACACTGGTGAACAATGTTTTGCACAATTATGATGAAATTGGAGCTTTGCAGAAGGCATTCCTTGTGTCTGTTCCAAAACATTGTGTAAGATTTTCATATTTTGCTTTCCGTTTTTTTTAGCTCAAAATATCAGCGTTTAACGAGAACTTCCTTTGATCATCATCTTTCCTGTGCAAACAACTATTTTTTCCCCCTCTTTGTTTCCAAAGGACATCCTGTGAATGTTCCAGTGTATCTATGCATTTTGAAATAACGGAAGCTCAACTGTTACCAGTTCCGGCGGTGACTGGTGCTGACGTTTTCCAAAAATAAAATTTTTTCTTTACAAACAACTTGAACATTTCTAATTTATTTTCTATCAAAATAAGAATTGGGGTTATTTTAGCACATGTATTGCTTTGGTTGGATCTGGAAATCCAGCTTTTAGACATTTATAAACATGAGTCGTTATGAGATCTTCATAATACTCATACGATACACTGCAAAAAATCAAAATCTAGATAAGTCATTTTTTCTTAAAATAAGTGCATTTGTTCTTGAATTGAGGAGGTAAAAGAGACATTTTGCCAATGGAACAAGACAATTTACACTTAAAATAAGAAAAAAACAATTGCATTGTCTTATTTCAAGTGCATATTATCTAATTATCTTATTTTACCTACTCAAATTAAGGGTAAATACACTTAATTTAAGAAATTTTTACTTATTTCTAGATCGTTTTTGCAGTGTACACAGACAGAAATTATTATTACAAATAGAAAAGAGAAAAATAAGAATCCTTTAGTGCTTGTTGAAGTAAAATTCTGAAATATTAAATGTTAATCACCCTGAATTCTTTAAAAAAAAGTTTAAAACATTCATATAAACATCCATGGTGGAAAAAAATGGGTACATAGAGATGCAGCATGTGTGTTCACATAAAGTGCAACTTGGGAGAAAACCTCCTGAGAAAGATGAGCCTTGTTGGTCCTTCCTAGCTCTGCTGGTGGTAATAAAAAAATAAAAAAATCATATATTGTAAGGAGGTCAACAGCACCAAATTCCTGGGGGTGCACATCACTAGACACCTTCAACTGGAATGTAAACACCACCTCACTGGTCAAAAGGGCACAGAAGCACTTGTACTTCCTGCAGAAGATGAGAAGACCCACCTGCCCCCACCCATCCTCACCACCTTCTACAGAAGCACCATAGAGAGCGTTCAGACCAGCTGTCTCATTGTGTGGTGTGGAGGCTGCAGCGCCTCAGACTGGAAGAAGGTGAGAACAGCAGAGAAGATCATCGGTGCTCCTCTTCCCTCCATTAAATACATTTCCTCCCAGCGTTGCATGTCCTGAGCCCGTAACACCTCCCACCCCCAACATGGACTGTTCTCCCTGCTGCCCTCTGGGAAGAGGCTTCGCAGCATCAACTGCAGGGCCAGCAGGTTCTGCAACAGCTTCTTCCCACCTGCCTTTAGCCTGCTGAATTTAGAATAAAACAGGGGAGGGGGACGAATGAAAGAATTGTGGTTTCTTTTAAAATGTGGCTTTGAGATATTCAAATTGACTGACAAACTGAATATCATAACCTTGTGGAACAGTAGAGCCATTACAGTTTAAATGAAAATATAGGGAAAAAGAGCAGGAGTAAAACTGGAAGATCAATGCATCAGTGATACCCGTGGCCATTGGGGCACTCGAGACAGTGACCCCGAAACTTGAAGAGTGGTTACAGCTGATCCCTGAAAAAAAAAAATCAAACATCTCAGTNACTTATTTCTAGATCGTTTTTGCAGTGTACACAGACAGAAATTATTATTACAAATAGAAAAGAGAAAAATAAGAATCCTTTAGTGCTTGTTGAAGTAAAATTCTGAAATATTAAATGTTAATCACCCT
The DNA here is from genome assembly GCF_000732505.1 of Cyprinodon variegatus. NCBI lineage: Eukaryota > Metazoa > Chordata > Actinopteri > Cyprinodontiformes > Cyprinodontidae > Cyprinodon > Cyprinodon variegatus. The sequence goes on from NW_015150566.1 coordinate 459,152, forward strand.
GAATTCTTTAAAAAAAAGTTTAAAACATTCATATAAACATCCATGGTGGAAAAAAATGGGTACATAGAGATGCAGCATGTGTGTTCACATAAAGTGCAACTTGGGAGAAAACCTCCTGAGAAAGAGGAGCCTTGTTGGTCCTTCCTAGCTCTGCTGGTGGTAATAAAAAAATAAAAAAATCATATATTGTAAGGAGGTCAACAGCACCAAATTCCTGGGGGTGCACATCACTAGACACCTTCAACTGGAATGTAAACACCACCTCACTGGTCAAAAGGGCACAGAAGCACTTGTACTTCCTGCAGAAGATGAGAAGACCCACCTGCCCCCACCCATCCTCACCACCTTCTACAGAAGCACCATAGAGAGCGTTCAGACCAGCTGTCTCATTGTGTGGTGTGGAGGCTGCAGCGCCTCAGACTGGAAGAAGGTGAGAACAGCAGAGAAGATCATCGGGGCTCCTCTTCCCTCCATTAAATACATTTCCTCCCAGCGTTGCATGTCCTGAGCCCGTAACACCTCCCACCCCCAACATGGACTGTTCTCCCTGCTGCCCTCTGGGAAGAGGCTTCGCAGCATCCACTGCAGGGCCAGCAGGTTCTGCAACAGCTTCTTCCCACCTGCCTTTAGCCTGCTGAATTTAGAATAAAACAGGGGAGGGGGACGAATGAAAGAATTGTGGTTTCTTTTAAAATGTGGCTTTGAGATATTCAAATTGACTGACAAACTGAATATCATAACCTTGTGGAACAGTAGAGCCATTACAGTTTAAATGAAAATATAGGGAAAAAGAGCAGGAGTAAAACTGGAAGATCAATGCATCAGTGATACCCGTGGCCATTGGGGCACTCGAGACAGTGACCCCGAAACTTGAAGAGTGGTTACAGCTGATCCCTGAAAAAAAAAAATCAAACATCTCAGTTCAGAAGAATGCAGTTTTAGGAACAGAAAAGATACTGCGCTATATATATATATATATATACACATATATTCAAAATGATAAATGAATTGCCCACAATTTTGATTACAAACTATTTCATGATTTTGATTGAAAGCATGACTGTACAACATGGGGAATTAAGGACAACAAACAAATAGGCCTACATCAAATCTATGAAATAGCCTGTTACCCTAAAAATCAAATTCAATGTACTAAAATGGTAATATCCTGCTGTTGCCTAGCAGCTAGAAGAAAAAAAAAACATGGGAAGAACTACAGATATGGTGCAAAAATATAAATGACACAGTTTGACTTGGAAGTTATACTATGGTAATGAAAGAGTATATAACATTGGCAATATAATTATACTCATGGGCAAATAACATCCATAAATGCCGATGGCAAAAAAGTTTTTCCCTAACACTGATTAAAACTGAAATACAAGAATATTTTCAATTCTGTCACTTCTCAAAGACCCGTATTGTCTGTAAAACATAAAAGAATGCTGTTGAATATTTGACATTTTAAATGCACATCTTTATGACTTTTACGGAAGAATATTAGTGCCGCTGGAAAAAGAAAGTTTTTTTTTATATTTTATAAAAAAAAAAAAAAAAAAAATGTCTCAGTCCTTTTTTCCCCATATTAAACTGAAATAAAATTTAAAAATCTGTTAACTTTTTTTTGTTTGCAGTGGCCGTAATCCTTTTCTGTAGACTTATAACCTAATTAAACTTTAATTTAAACGGTTCTTTATGCTACATGCATGTATGAGACATTTGTGCCTGAACTTCTGGGCTGTTCTGTACTATGGCAGACCGAGAGGGCCTCTAGTGAATTTCAATTTTAACCTCATATTTCTTGGCTTGCCAAACTACTGCACACAACATTGGGATAGCCCGCGTGCCGATTTAAGGTATTCGGATCGAGCCTTCGGCTCCCTTCGTTGTTTTCCGTCGCCCCGCCCCTTTACGTAGACTGTGAGGTTGTCATGGGCAACCGAGGAAGACGCTTTTCACTGTTTGAAGTAACGGTCCTACGCTCCGTTAATTGTGACTAAACGAAGTGTAGCAAATTGAAAAGAAGGTAAAGTAATATTCATCACTAAATATTTTCCGAAATTATGTTTTGTTTGTTTTTGTTTTCGCGAGAGGTCGACCAAAGACGCTAACTTTAGCTAGCTAAGCTAATGCTAGCAGCTAATTGATGCTGTAAAGTTTGTCATTTTTTACTCATAACGTATCTAACATTCATGTCAGCTGACTGTTTTATATTAAGGAAAAACAAAACACGTCGTTTTAATCCGTCCGAGTTCGTGCTAGACCTTGTAAATTAAATCCTTTGGTAAAATTACATTGAATGACATAATAACAAACATAGACCCTCAAGTAAAGGTAAATGTAAAACACAAGAAACAAAGACAGTAAGTTCTTGGGCTTTAGCTTGCAAATAGCAGCCTATAGTAGCACCAAACGGTCACACATTAGCTGTATGGTTATACTGCTGTGCTGCATCATACTTAAAATAGATAACTGCATCTTATCTTCTTTGAACATCTTTGTATCCCCTTCCGTCCTACAGGGGAGTCATGTCTGTGTATTTCGATCACCGTATTAAGGCCCCTGAAAACAGCAATCATCCCTCTTATCTGACATGGCACTCAACTCTTCCCATCCTGGCTGTGGCCTCAAGCAGTCCTGGTTCCGGTGGCAGCGTTGACCTTTACCTACAACAGGTAAACTCTGGGCTAAGTGTTACACACTATGTAACATGTCACTGTTTTATTTTCCTATAGCTAGGTGAATCAGGCGTAGAAAACCTCTTACACTTATAAGTGGATCTGTCCAAACACAGGGTGAGTGTGTGGAGGACTGCCACGTAGAGCGAGCTCACCAGGCCACTGTGCTGCGCTGGCATCCCTTAAAGCCAGTCCTGGCATTGGGATGGGAGAATGGAGAGGTGATGCTCCTCACACACCCATCTGGAGATCAGACTTTGCTAACCAGTGCACATACAGCCAGCATTGCACTTCTGGAATGGAGTGGTTCTGGAAGCCGCCTGGTAACCGGAGACCAGGTATGCAGCTCTTATTCATTTCCATAGCCTCCATTCAAATATAAAAAATAATAAATCATAAACGCATAATTTGTTCTAAATATTTTACATTTTCTTTTTGGACAGAATGGAGCTCTAGCAGTCTGGAAATTAGATGCCAGAGGGCGACTAATAGGAAATTCCCTAGCCAAGTATGATTTCAGCAAACCTTTAACATGCTGCATTTTCAAGCCTGCCTCTCCTGGAGAGTAAGTAGTTAAGTTTTCTGTTTTTCTGAAGTCGCTCTTAAAATCATTCATGTATTACAGCCTTAGATCAGATTTGTAAACTAATTGGATTTAATTTATATGCCGCCTTTCTAGTCATACTGACCACACAAGTTCTTAACTGTATAGCTACAGTAAAACTTTCACACACTGATACACAGATCGATAGGCAACTGCCACTTAAAAAGGAACAGAGATGTATGGATAAATCTTTTATGTTGGAGACTGAGGTACACCGGATATTTTTAGCTCATCTTTTTTTTTTATATGGTTTGTATGTACAACATCAAACTATAGTGTAAATAATGGTAAAATATGCCATTGGACCAGATTAATGGTCCTTTACATGCACTGTGAGATCCTCATCTGGCGCAGATACTTACGATTAACAAGATAATTTATGTCCTTTATATATAATGATACTAATGTAGATTATGGTTGTTTTCAGACATCAACTAGAGTGCACCAGAGTTTGGCTGGAGCCAAACCGGGACCACCTCTTCATGCCACTATAGTTTGGTGCACTTTAGAGTCAGATTGTGCTTTCACACTGACTAAAACAAAATAGAATTTGGGGTTGATCTAAATTAAGATTGACCTAAAGCTGCAGGTGTAAAAACACCCTTAAAGAATAAATAATGTACCGGTAAGCGATAGTTTCTGTGTGTGTTGAGAGTCCTGATAGCACTGGGAAAAGAACTGTCTCTGAATCTTGTCGTACTGGGAAGAGGCAATGCTGTCCAGTGAGGGCAGAGGGGTGCAGATGATTTTTTCTGCAGAGCGAATGACTCTGCAAGGTTTTTTCCTTTAAAGTAATACAGTTTGTGCACCATACTGTAATGCCATCTGTTAAAATGCTTTCCTCCCTTACCCTCCTCTTCCAAAGTAGTCTATCTATCATTACTTTCAAATATATTTCTTTTCTAGATCTGAAGAATTAGTGTACTTAATGTATTCAGAACTCTTAGTCAATCCTCTTTAGAATCCCTGACTTTATTCGATGTCTCGCTGAAAGGTGAACCTCTTTTCCAGTCTCAAGCCTCTTATGGATTTTCCCTCAGGATTGATTTGTATTCCTCTCCATCCATCAGACCATCAGTTCTAAAATTCTTTAAAACCATCCCCACACCATAACACTGACTCTACAGTTGGACTGGAGTATTACCCATCTCCACCAACAAAATGATGTACCATTTTTATTTCCATGTAACATGCACTACCTTTTTTCTCTCTATCAAATAAAATAACAATAAAAGACATAAAGTTATTTTTTTTATGTAATATGAGATCATGTGGACAGTTTCAGGTTTAGGAGGGTTTGTCTTAGTTTCCAGCATTTATTAGAAGACATGTTGTGTTGAAAAGGGAAACCATAAAAATTCAATTGTCCCACAAACCTTTGTGGTGACGATCATTGCTTTAAAAATCCTGAATTATTGGATTTTCTTTAATACTTAAATATTATATTTTAAATTCATAAACACCTCTTCTAGTTAGGATCAATTTGTTATTTTTGAATTTTTGAGAACTCAACCCAGGCACAATGTCCCGTTTAAATATTGTAGTCTTGAAATTAAAGATTATTTTAATTCAAAGTCAATAAGAACAATGTTTAATACGAAGAAAAGCCTCTTTTACTTACTTTGAAACTCAGAGACCCTGATAGTGGAGCTGTAATCTTCCAACAGTGATGTGGCAATGTTGGCTCGAGCATCAGTGAGTGGAGATGAATCTGCTCTGGAGAAGTTCAGCTGGAAGGGAGCGCCTCTGAAGATGGGTCCTCAGGAGGGACTTGGATTCTATGTTAGTACTTCAGATGGTGAGGTTTTTCTGCTGTACTTCAAAAACATTTGAATTAGATCTGTTCTTTAAAATGTTATTAACATTGTATTAAACATTTATATTACTCAGGAAATGTCTATGCTATGGATGAACAGTGTAAACCAAGCCAACTTTTTAGGGCAGAAAGCCCCATCAAGAAACTTCTCTACATTGAAAACAAAGATGCACTGGTAGTCATCACAGACACCCTGACGTTGTCGCAGTACACAGTGTTACGTGAAGGTGGCGCACATGAGTTTATGAAGGTACGCTGTATTCAAACTTTTTTAGTGTAACTCGGTATCAACAAAGGTGAAAATAAGTAATTTCTGGTTCTCTTGGTATTAAATATATATAAGAATCATTATTTTTTGAAACCAAATGCAAGCCACTATACAAAGATGTTTGATGTTACAGGTTAAGTTAAGCAGCAAAGCCGGGCAGAACGTTGACATCGTTTGCACAGAGAACAGCCTCCTAATTGCAGCAACAGGGGAACCAACTGTTAGGTCAGTTTTTGTAATGCTGTGTCTGTAAATACAAAAAGGTACATGATTGTTTTTAACTAGTCTTATTTTCCCTTACACCTGTCAGAATATGGGACCTAGAGAGAGATGACAACTATGCTTTGTCTCTTAATGAGAATATGGGATTTGAGAGAGGGGAGATAATCAGCTGTATTTCTTACTGTGCACCCAAAGGTAAAAACAAAATGCCAATACTGAACATTGCTTTCTTTCCTCTACTTTAGAGGAAAAGTTTTTAAACCAGTCTGGAACTGGATTCTTATTTCCTTTCTAATAATGTGAAATCTGCAGAAATCCTGGCGGCTGGAACCTCCCATGGCCGCATAGCAATGTGGAAGATGGTGATGCAGCACAGCAGCATCGGCAGCTACAGAGCAGACATTAAAGCCCTGTGGAAATTACAGACGCCTACGGAAGTAGATGGGAATGTCATCCAGCTGCAGGTATTTCCTCAATTTTAATGGAACTCTAAAATGCAGCAAACAGACTATATGAAAATGTCCCTTCAAAAAATTATTCATTTAATTTCAGTGGGGCTCCAATCAGAACCTGTTGGCTGCGAACAACTCAAAAACGGTTCTGATCCTATGTGAGCATGTGATGTCGGCCCACTTCAGTCAGCAGGTGGCAGCAGTGCAGCTTACTCCAACCCAGCTGAGCATCACTCAGTTCACCACAGGAGTGACGCTACCTCTTCAGTCTGTAATGCAAGTCAAAGGAGTGTGTGTTAGCAAGGTAAACCCAAACAAAGGACAAGGACTCTACAGAGCTCTACTCTTACATTGGGAACTGAATTAGTGTGTTTGTCCCTCTGACAGGACTCAGTGACCGTCTGGGACGGGAAAAAGGTCTCTGTGTATGAGCTCTCACCCACGGGTCTGCACATGACAGGTATAATACTGGACTATAATCTTCATTATCACTCAGGATATTTAATATTCCAAGTTATAATCTATCCTTATCTCTTAAACTACCTCTTTAACAATTATATTTTTTGTCACATGTAGAATATTATTAGAATGGAATTCAATTTAAATGTCATTACACTGTCAAAAGTACAAGGCAACGAAATTAACTCTCTGCATTTAACCCATTCTCTTGGGGAGCAGTGGGCTGCCATTGTGCAGCGCCCAGGGAGCATTGTGGGGGTTAAGGATCTTGCTCAGGGACCCAGAGTGGTAGTCCGTGGGAGTGGGGCTTGAACTCAGAACCTCTGGGATCCAAGGACAATACCCTAACCACTAGGCCACCACTCCCCCATATAACATGGTCATCATGGTAATTCTTTGACTAATAAAAAAAAAAAAAGATTACTAAGCACAATCTAAAAAAGATTGAAATGATTGAAACTGAAGCTAAAAGTTCTTGGTACTTTTTTGCGTTCTCTAGAACCAGAGACTAAAATCCTCGCCCATTCCTCTTTGCTAAGCAGCTCCAGCTCAGTCACAGATCAAACAAAGATGTTTTTTAGTCTTATGGTAAAGATGTTATAGCTCTGATCTTTGACTAGACCATTGTGAAACATGAATCTGCTCTGGCTGCATTCGACCAACAATGTCTTCCAGGTGTTCTCTGTGCCTCCCTACATGGCCTGTGGAAATCACAAAGAACAACTATCTTCTTACCATTCTTCCTTAAACATAGAATCTTTGGAATGTATGACTTATAGTTGTCAAATCAACAGGTCCACCTGAGCTTCGGACCTCTGCAGCTTCTTGAAGGTTACCATTATCTTGGCTGTTTCTCTGGTTAAAGGTTTCTTTGCCCAGCCTGTCTCTTTAGGTGGGCATCCATGTCCTGGTAGGTCAGCAGGTCCATCCTCTCTTCAGCCAGATTATGGATTGAACAGAGCTCTGTGGGATGTTATTTTAGACCCTAACCCTGCTTTAAACTTCTCTTTTTGTGATGTAGGTTATCTTTTAGAAAGCCTTTGGGACCATAAACAAATTTGCTGCATTTATGCAAAGGATACATACACACAGTTGGACTTCATCTTGACTAATATTTCTGAGGGCAGTTTGTTGCCCTGGATTTTTTTTAGGGGTAGCAGGGTAAATGAAGCTGGATATAAACGCATGCTGCACTTTTCAGACTTTCATTGAAACATTTGTAATTTCCTTTCTGATTGATAATTATGCACTAATTATTGTTTATGTATGATAATAAATAAATCCCAATTGAATCCATTGAAACTTGTAGTTGTGCCTTCAGAAAGTTCCAACAGCTTTCATTCAGATTCATCACTTTGCCTTCCATCCATCATCATCATCATCATCATCATCATCATCATCATCATCATCATCATCATCATCGTCTCCTTCCATTGCAGGATCCTTTCCTTGTGACTCTCAAGTTGTTGTTGTACACGATCAGAACATTTACACTGTCGAAACGAACAAAGTTCAAATTCACACCCCTCAGGTATGTTCCCACAAACTTAACCTGCCGTCTGATGCTCAAACTGGTTTTGTAGTCGTGGGGTTGCCATGTTTTTGAACCTCTGATATTCTCCCTTACTCAGGGCACAGTGAAGCAGCTTTTAACTTTCTCAAAAGCAGAGGGCAACCCTGTCCTACTCAATGTGTGCCAGTCATACCTTGTTGTCGGTACCGACACAGCAAACATTAGAGTTTACAACCTCTCCAGAAGGTAAGCAGTTCACATGGAACGCTTTTCAGATTTCAATAACGTACAAACTGAGAATAACTGCTGCATTTCATGAGCACTGTTTTCTCTGTTTTTATAGAAATGCCAAACCTCTCTGCGATGCTAAAAATTTGGCAGAACACATCACCAATTTAGGAGCCCTGAGGTCTGTCAAGTGCAATGCCAATGGCAGCCAAGTTAGCATCCTAATCTCTCAGGTTAATAAACATCATACAGTCACACTTTGTTCTTTTAAACCATAATCTTCCAAAAGAAATGGGCTCTTCATATTATAAACTCTTGCTTCAAACCAACCTTTTATTTTTCCTCTCAGGTAAACGGGCGACCAGATCACAAAGTGTATTTCTATCACATTGAGATGCACACTGTGACACACTTTGACTTCTTCACTGGCAGACCTTCCTCTGGTTTCTCTCAGCGAGATGAAAGTGATAAGTAAAGACATTGTTTTTCTGTATTGTATCAGCTCTGATTTCATTATGTCCCACACAGTAATTTACACTTTTTTAAATTTTATTTCAGGCAGAAGTTTCAAGAACATGAATTCAGTGGTCGCTTTCCTGTGTCTCACTTCTGGGATGAAAGTGAACCTCGTCTCTTTGTTTGTGAGACCGCGCCAGTTGGTTCTGAAAAATCCGCACACGGTCATTCAGATTTGGTAAACAACACTTTTCTAAATCGATGTGACCTGTTGGATATATGATGTGTTCTTATAGTAACTTGTTAAAAGCTTAAAACTGAGCATCCAGCAGCGTTTGGCAGGACTGATCAGGAACACGAACAGATTTTGACATTGTGTTTGTGTCCCGTCTCTCAGGAGAACTTGTCGGTGGTGACGCTCTTCTGTACACAGGAGCATGGGATCATGCTGCTGGACTGCTTCTCCGAACCTTCAGGCGTTCAAGCCCTCCTCGCCCTCGATGTGCCGTACTATTACTTTAGCTGCAAGGTGACAACAGCCACACTCTTTGTTACCACATTTTGATATAGGAACCATTTTATTCATTTCTTTTTACTTATCAAAGTAATTTGAAGGTGTTCTGTTTCTGTTAGGGTTCTATTTAATAGCACATTAATGCGTTTTATTAACGGTTCTTATGTAAACGTTTTTGTCTGATCTAACAAACCCCAGCTATTGTATCGGATAGGTGGTGTGTTTCTTCCACAAGTAAGTGCTTGGCCATTTAGAGCGCTTCTGTGTTTGTAATTCCCCTCTTTCAGCTGCTGTGATCGTGTTTGTCTTTATAATGCATCAAGTCAAAACAAACATGTTTGCTCCCTTTCAAATATTTCTTCAGACCAACATGTTTCTCGGTTTGGAGGATTGTCAAAGAAACACCTTTGGGCTTTATTCTGGGTTTTCTTTCAAATATACACAGGGTCCAAATTATCCTAACAGGATGTCATATATGAATTCAGGCCTCTACTCTGATTTTTATCCATTAAAAAGCTCTGATTAGGTTAGAAAACCTCCTACAACCTTTATCATTGCTTAACAAAGTTTCAAATGAATGTATGTATATATCTGAAGCCTGAAGGATAATTTTAAACCTGATCATTTATGATCAGTTTTTCATTTTTAATGACCCTCTGATGTCCTATCACCATCTCAACATGAAGAAAAGTACGGTTTGATAAAATTAATATGAGTTGATGTACACTTCTGACAAACGGATGGAGATATTTTCAGTTATTTTTCTTTTTTTGTTTAGTTTTCTTGTTTCTTGATTGTTGAGTTTGTTACATGATACACGGTTGTTTAGCATCCTCCTCTCCTGCCTACTTCATCCCTAGTATTATTGCTCTTCCTGGGTTTTCTATGTATAAATGTTTCCTGTAAAATAACATTAATACTTTACAGTAATTCTCCAAAGTGTCCTCACTTAAATTACTTTGCTGTGTGACTTTACATGTAATCCTAAGCCTGGTGAGGGGATCACCGAGGCTTCGTTACCCTCAGTTCAGAGTGAGCCAAAAGCAGGGGCCCCTACTCCATCCCCTCAAATGGTGTCCAGACGACCTCTAAGAGACTTTGTGGGCCTGGAGAATTGTGAGAAGCGCACCCATGATGCCATGCTGAACTTCAGCTTCTACCTGACGGTGGGGGACATGGATGAAGCCTTCAAGTCGATCAAGCTCATCAAAAGGTCAGTGTCGACGTGATAGCGTTGTATTCTCAGTTAAAGGCCAGGTCAGGTCTTAAATAGAGGAGACATGGAGACTAGTGTAGCGACAAGGGACTCATTGAGCTGTTTTATTTCTTTCATCACATCTTCATGAGTCTTTTTCGACGGGCCTCAGTTCAGAAGAAAAGCAGATCTCATGGGGTCAGCATTGTTATCACAGCCTTGAGCTGTTCACAAAAAGCTTTTTATCGTTTTAACACTTGATGTTTCTTATCTCATTCATGACCTTCAGTTGTGAGTGAAGTAAAACATTGACAGCTGCTTTTTAATTCAGTTCAGTTCAGAAATACTTTATTAATTCCAAAGGGAAATTTTAAACCCTTTTTAACCACATATTAATTATTTTAATGTATTTATTCTAATTCATAGGTATTAATTTTAAATTGTGAGAAATAGTGCTGTGGCCAAAATAGATCCATCTAGTGCCATCCTTTATTTTTTGATTTTATTTAGATGCCTATAAAAGCCTTTATGACACAGGACATAATTAAGGGTTTTCTGTACATCTCCTCCTAATAAAGGGAAGGAACCCTTCAGATTGTATACAAGTGACTTTGTTTGCTAGAATGATTGTGTATCCCGGGGGGATGTATATTTCTAAACACGTTGCGACAAAGAGACAGGCAGTGAGTCGCCAGATTTGTCAAAAACGGTCCCACTTCCATTTATACAAACATTACATGGTTTCGGCATTAGGGTGGGTCACTTGCTCCTGATTGTGTGTCTGTGGGTGTGTGTGCGCGCTTGGTCATCGGGGAAAGTATCAGGGATTTCAGAGCATCACCAAACACGATCCTGCAGAGAATACGTGATTCTGTGCACTCATTCAGATTTTTGTAGCGTTGTTAGTTTCTCACGTACAAACATTGTGTAAAAGGAAATGGCATAAAAGCAAACACATGGTAGAACAGCATGACCAGCCGGATATTCCAGCCATTTTAACAGGCCTGATGACAGCTTTAGTAAGCTGAACACCAGTGGCTATTTATAAGACCGCCTGTTTTAAAAAAAAAAAACATTATTTATTAAATACAGGTATTGTGTTTGATTCCTGCAAATCTACACCCACAGGACTGGGTTTCCTGCAGAAATAACCTGGATACTCTGAGACCCAATTCTGGAAGTAACAAAGGTTTTCATCAAGGTTTACAGTTTGCCTGCATCACCTTTCACAGTTTAAACAGGTTATTTTAGCCTGTTTTTTTTATATCAGTTAAATGTTTTGAATAATCAAAGAATCTGTACATTTAGACGATCTATAACATTTAAATTTGACAGTAAATGACGAAAGTCTGTAAAAGAGAAAACATTTCATTTTCAAAATTATAGATTTCGTCCCCATTGTTTATTTGTCTTCAATTTAAGGGGTTCTTAACGCTGGCTTGAGATCAGAAAGTGTACAGATGATGATAATAATTTTGTTTTGTTTGTCAGAAATGTTCTTGTACGCTTCATGAATGGCTCTTTGGACCTGGTAGAATGGCCTTTCATGATGTTTACTAAATAGTTTATATTTTTTAAATAAAGATATGATAACAAATGCAGGTTTTAAATTTTTTTTCATGAAGTAATAGCATTTAAATTTCACAACAAATATCACAAAAATTACAACGGAGTATTAGTGCCAGGCTAGAGATGTTTTTTCTTATATTTCGAGAATTAAGTCGTAATATTAAGAAAATAAAGTCTTAAAATTACAAGAATAAAGTCACAGCGAGAATAGTCATAAAATTATGAGAATAAAGTCATAACATTACGAGAATAAAGTCGTAAAATTATGAGAATAAAGTTGTAAAATTACAAGAATAAAGTCGCAACGAAAGTAGTCATAAAATTATGAGAATAAAGTCATAATATTACCAGAATAAAGTCTTAAAATTACGAGAATAAAGTCGTAAAATTACGAGAATACAGTCTTAAAATTACGAGAATAAAGTCGTAAAATTACGAGAATAAAGTCTTAAAATTACGAGAATAAAGTCGAAGCGAGAATAGTCATAAAATTATGAGAATAAAGTCGTAAAATTACGAGATTAAAGTCTTAAAATTACAAGAATGAAGTCATACAATTATTAGAATAAAGATTTAAAGTTACAAGAATAAAGTCACAACGAGAATAAAGTCATAAAATTACGAGAATAAAGTAATATTTAGAGAATAAAGTCTTAAAATTACGAGAAACAAGTTGTATTTTATGACAACTATTAGAAGAAGCACTTTCTTACCTAAAATGAGGAACATCGAACATTATGTTAAGTTATACTTCAGCATAGATTTGACAAATAAGGAAATATTTTGGCACAACGGCATCAAATTAGTCAAAGTGGACTCAAGTAGCTGTTTGGTGACGCTGGTCGGCTGTCATATGCTGGTTAGAGCTCAAAGCTTTCTTTCTGAAACAGGTTGTTGTATGATGACCTCATTCTTGTATTTTTACTGCTTTATTCTCATATTGCTACGACTTTATTCTCGTAATGTTATGACTTTATTCTCGTAATGTTACGACTTTATTCTCATAATATTACGACTTTATTCTCATAATGTTACGACTTTATTCTCCTAATGTTATGACTTTATTGTCAAAATGAAAAATAAAAAGATCTCTAGCTTGGCCCTAATACTATACAAAAATAAATTTTTATTACCGTATATCTTTTTTTGTGGTCTTCATTTTTAAAACTGATTTTATAAATTTTTTTTGCATAATTTTCCACATGTTACCATGCCATTGAAGAAAATGTATCTACCTTCGTTTGTCATTGTTTTGTCATTTAAAAACTTAAAACAAAAAGAAAATGGTGCTCTTTTAAAATTTGGTACAAAGGTAACAACAATGGATACATATTTAATATCTTTTTAAAATAATTAATAAAATTGATTCCTTAATTGTCTTTTCCTATGGATTTAATTTTTCTTTTTTTTCCCCCTTGCACAATTAAAATGATGTCGGAGTATCAGAAAAAGGCTCATTCTAAACTATTCTAATATAAAAACAAGCATTGATAGTATTATAGCATTGTTTTTTATTTGACCATCTTGACTATAATCAGTACAAGTCTATCAGTGGACATAATAAATGTGGGGTATGTTGTTAAACTTTATCCCTAATGCTTTAATTGCCCTTTTATCAGCTTTACGTAGTAATAATGTCAACAATAAGAACAACAGTAGCCAACGAGTTCATATATTTAGAAATATATTTATTGAATTTACAATAGTATTTAGTTGATGTGCCTCTTTGCTTGCTACCCTGTTGGACTCATACATAACTTAAATATTGGTCCCAATCTCCCATGTCTAATGGTAGCGCTGTTCTAGTCTCTTAATTTAAGGTGTATAGTATGTACCACAAGCAAGCAGAATTTGATAAGGAAAGCGATATATCAAATAAATGTAATATTCAGTCTTTTTTTTCTTTTTAAAAATCCAAATGAATTCACAGTCAATGTTTTCTCTCCATGTGTCAGTGACTGGAATAAATCCTGTTTCATCCTTTGCTTTTACCGATATGATCTAATTTAGCTTTTTTGCTTACTAAGATCAAAACAATAGCTCTTAGTTTCTGTTTAGAACTGTTATTGATATAGAAAAGCACAGTTAAAAACTTGCTTTACATCAGCACCTTGTTAGTTTACCACCTTACCTTGAAGATATGCTAATAGTAACAATATGTGTTTACATTATAAGACACTTTAATGGATGGAGACAAGTATGAGGTAATCTGGTATTATCATTCCCAATTCTAAATTCTGTCAGGGAGCATTCAATAAGTGCGTTTTATAAAAATATGTCAAGTTCCAGCTTGATCTCTTTACAAAGATGCATTGAAAGCAGTCCACACCCAGGTTTCCATGTTAGCAACCATTTAGCTCACCTTAGGGTGATTTTAATGACATACGGTATGAATGTATGTTTTAGGGCTGCTTCGCGGTATTTTGGGATAAATATGTGCTTGTGCTTTAAGCAGCAATAATTCGGTTATATTTAAAGGGATGGGAGCAGAAGAAACCATTTGCTGTAAGAACAAGTATCCAGCCTCTGTGGAGCCACAGGGATGCATGTAGTCTTTAGAGTCCCATCACAGACATCTAGCCAAAGTATAACAGGAGCTATGGAGAACACGCTCTGGTCCATTAGTCGCGACTCAGCATGGTGACTCTACATAGTCGTTGTCTAAACGTGGATGAAAATGTGATGCCAGCGAAGGAGGGAAGATTATAACCCGTGGAGCTAGGCAGTCATCTCGTCGGTGTAAAATGTTCCAGATGAGCATGGCTGCTGCCATTGTGGCCAGGAGGCAGGCTGCAATGTTCACGTAGCAAGAGTAGGAAAGGTGTGTGTAGGGCCCGATCCTGTAGAAGGTAACTAGACCAATCACCAGCACAAAACCTGTAGGAGCACAAGAAGGGGAACAAAAACAGGTCAGTTAAAATGCATATTAGATATTAAATGCAGTAAATATGCATACATTTCTACAAAATGTTGTTACAGTTGTAAGATCTCAAAATTAAAGGGTTTAGAATCATTTACATTTGAGCCATAATTGCTTTTTTCTCCATTTCAGGAAAAAAATAGCTGAAATGGTTCATATAAAAGTTGTAATAAAGAATCAAATCAATTAAAGACCCATATCTTTGCTGCCTCAAATTTCAAAAATACTTAAAAAACATATTTTTTGATAGAGGCCATGACTTTATCTAGAATTATGAGTTAATTTATTTAAAGGTAATTTATTTAGAGTATTTATCATTGTTTATCATTCTTTTCTTTTGCTAAAGACAGGACCCCATGGAAGCCAAATACGTTCTATTTCTTTAAATGGTATGAATTTTAAAAGTGCAGCTTTGGAAAGGTTCTAAATTTTTAAGCACTGTTTGATTGGGACATTTCTGCCCTGTTTAGAAATCATCTGTCAAATAGCAGCCTTTGCAGAATGATTTTCAGTCTTCAGCAGTTCAGCCGGTTAGCATATTTACCATCTACAGGGTTTCATTATTACGGTAACCATTATGTCGCTGCCAATTTTCCAGGAAACATGTTCGTACATTTCCAGGACCACGAAAAAGAAACGCTACTCCATCCCAAGCAATCTAAAATGTTCCTGTTCTATGAGTGTTTCCTTATTTATTAGTGTTTACTAAATATTTGGGGAAATCCTAAATAGACAGAAGTTCCTTTGCTATTTTAACATGGCGTTGGGGCTCTGTGTGGGGTCTTTGAATCAGAAAATCTGTTTCCTCTTGGGAAGAACTTCTGAGATTAGTCCTCAAAAGCACAAAAATATCAGGGCAGAGAATTTATTTTCAGAAAGGTCTTTGATATGTTTTGTCTCCTGATTTCCTTGTTCCACAGGAGTTTAACTCACGCAATAAGAATTTCTTGTTTGCATGCAAAGTTAGAAAGCCCCAGCCTTCGAAATGCTGCTATTTGTTTGATCTTTACTTTCATTTAGACTTATTTCTCCTGTGTATAAAAACAACAGTGTTCTCCAATGCTTCCTTTGACTTAATCTCTAACTTCAGGTGTGGTCTGTAGCTGTTCAATTGTTCCGCACAAATACATGACAGAAAAAGTAGCCCATCCTCAGTGGTCTAAAAAAGGGACCCAAGATAATGACTGGAAATAGGGATGTTGGTACTTTAGGATATGAATCAGTTTGTTTCCTGGAGTGGTCAGCGGCCACAGTTCATTTATATTTCTCTCTCCACTTCTACAAAAAGATGGCAGTCATTGTTTTAAGTAAGGATGTGGATAATTGTCTGTATATCATTGCGTGTCTGCCTTTATTTGGATGTAAAGAATGCAAGTGTTTGCTCGATCCGGTCATGTTTAACCTGTCTGGCTCCTTGTTCAGGATAATGAATAATCTCCTGTTAGTGGGGCTGTGTGAACCTCTCTTTTTGGCACAGACTTATCTCTCAAACTTCCTTCCCCATCTTCCCCTTTCCATCCTTCCTTCCTTCCCTCCTCACCACACCCTCCATGCCTTGAGGTTGATATATTTTCTGGAAATTTGACATGAACATCTAAATAATTCCCATGTTTGGCTGAGTTTTGTAAATGTATTCATCCCCACCAGTTTCCTTCCATTTGAATATAATGTTTTGTTTATTATTTAATGTCAAATCAGACCCTTATTATTGTTAGACCCTTATATTAAACATAGATGTCAGAAGAGTGAAAACCAAAGATTTTTCTTCTAAATCAGTCCCTCTTATTAAAAACAAAGGCTGCAGGCTGAATTTCTTTTGCTGTGCGGGACATAACAATGCATTTATTTTTGGTGTTGTAATCTGGAGGTGGAAAGGCCAGCACTGAGCCTTGAATCTCGACCAACTACTACTGATTAGATATCACTCTGTGGAGGTTAATATTGTTGTCCCACCCTTGCACACTTCATGAGCAGTTCCAAAGAATTTTGGCACGTCTGGAAATGAAAACATTCCACAGAAAAAGAGCAAAGGGTAAAAATATCTCCATTCATTCAGAACTGAAGCCCATTGACTGAGTCACTGGGGAATGGCTTGGTTAGGAATGGACTGGTTAATGGTGGCAGCTTTTACAGTGGAATTATGGAAACTCATCACTGTTTTGTTTTCCCCTTCTTACTTCAACTTAGAAGAAAAAAAAACGTTGTTCCTCTGAGTAACTACTTTGTAGCTCAGCTGTTTACCGCTGCTCTTCACATCACTGTATGCTTTGCAGATCCAGAATCAATTTTTTTGCTCATTATTCCGTAAATAATATCAAGCTCAATCAGATTGAAGGCATCTATGAAATAATTTCTTAATGGCGTGGACGTGAACTATTCCTTTCTAATAGCAAGCACTACTTTGATATGAACCCTCTCCTTGTATCTCTGGTGAAAGGTTTACTGTCAGCCTGCTGGAAGGGGAACCTTCACCTCTAACAGGTTTCCCTCCAGGACCTCCCTGTGTTTAACTCTGCCCAGCTTCCAATCAGCTGTGACCTGCTTCCCTGTCCCTACATCCCCACAGCATGATGTTGCCTCTTCCATGTTTCTTTCAGTGGATGCATGCCCATGCAAACACTTATGAATTTCTTTCAGCACTGACTTTCATTTTGCTTCTCTTCCATAAATGTCAGATTTGCAGTCAGGTCGTACTCTTTGAACAACACTCAACATTTCTACTTCAGTTACATCCTGATTTGTGTCGCTCCGACTCAATAATTCCAAAAAAAAAGTATGTTAAAGTTTAGGGTTTCAAAGTGAAATAGTTCAAGTTGTCATGATACCACAAAAAGACTAAAACATCTGATTAGAATTTTAATATATTGAGGTTTGAGTAATAATGTTAAAAAGCTTAAACTCATCCTAATTACTTTCCTTTCTGTTAATAATACTTAGAACTGATAGATTTAAAGGGGTAGTCACATTATATGACCTTTTAAATTTATATGCCGGTCACTAAAATCTGGTCACATACAAAGTTTTTATGAAAGGTTATCATCTCCGGCCGATGTATTATATCTTTTTTTTTGCGTTTTATGCTTTGTTTTTACTGTTTTTATCATAAAACAGGCCCATCTGTTTCCATTTTCAATAAGGACACAATGTAACCAGAGATATAATGTTGTTTTCAGTGGGTCAACAAAGAAATAATGGGGCTAAGGAAGATAGCACCTTTCAGTGGAGTTGGGAAAATAATAAAGACATGTCAAAGATCCAGTCTGAAAAAGTGTAAAGAAAAAAAAAAGATTCCAAGAAGGAAGGGATAAGAGTCTAATAACGCTTGCATTACAGTATTAGCATTAGTGTTCACTGAAGAGGGAGTTTAAGCTGAGGAGGCATTCAGATGTGGTTCATTTGCATTAATTCTAATGGACAGGTTTTAGCCTTTGACTTTTTTATTTAATTTAAATATATGTTACTTCGATCATGCTTTCCTTGTTTTCGTTTGGTAGAAATAGAAATCTTTTATTAAGAGGATCTGGGGAGGATAAACTAGTACTTAGATTTGCTTTAAATTTGTTTGATTAATTCATATCAGTGGGTATTTGACCAAACCTCAGCTGTTTCTTTACTGTGAGTTTTTTTTGGACAGTTGGACTCTATTAGGCAGCTTATTCAATTGTTTGAACTTTTTGACAGCTCTGCCATACTGTCAGCAGATGAGGCCACATCTGTTAATGTCTGCTCACACTGCTGGGTCCTTGATTTCTATTTAGGATAAAAACAAATACTATCAGGATGGATGCTTGGTGTGTATAAATTTACTTTATCATAATCAAATGGATTTAGGTCTTTTGTATAGGCGTGTTATTCATCTACAAAAAACCTAAATCTGACTGCATCTTTAATTCTAGACATTAAGAAATTAAATAAAACAGCTGCGTTTGAACCCTTCTACTGATCGTTACTATGTGATTATGAGTTTATTCTGCATTTTTTTTTTTACAATTGGAGACATCTGATCTATTAGATTTATCTCATCTTGTTTCTTAATAAGTTTGTTGAACTTCTATGGTCAGTTTGCAGAACTGGCAAGAGACATTCTTTCCACTGAAAATCGTTATTTTTAGATGTCTAACCGTGACTGGGACAAATTCTTGGTCGTTGAAGTCTGAGATATTTCTGTCTAATATGGAAAAATACAGTGACTTTGGGAGGACCTTGATCCTTTCTCCAAGGCCTTTAGATAAAGGCAGGCACGCGCTGTAATTGGAGTCCAAGTCACCAACAATAAGGAGGATGCTTTATTTGCTGCTTCACAAACACAGACATAAAAGGCCCATCTTATCTGGACTGAAGCAATTCCCACCCTGCTGTCATGTGTACTGCAGGATATTTTTCCAGCAAAGCAAACTATAAACACATAAACACTAAAGTTGTATGTGCACAGTCCCCCTCATGCAAGCCCCCCACACAAACATACGGTCCCTGTCGAAAACTATCTTTCCCGTTCATTCCCCCTCCCCTTTTTTTCCTTCTTCAGCTCAGGGGTTTGCATAACAGGTAGTCACAGACATTTCCTCGTCCTGAGCAGGGATATCCTGGCGCCCAACAGTCGCTCCCTGGTCCGCTGCAGCTCTTGCCCGTGGATTCTGGACTAGGACTAAATTTAGATCCAGAGCAGATCCCTTCATTCTCCACTATTGCAGCCCATGCTACTGAAAAACTACTTCCCACAACACGATCCTCCTTTATTTCATTAGAGCAGGCTATGGCAGAAACAGTTTAAAGCTTGATTATTAATTAGTAATGCTCGTAATGGGTTAAATGAATGATCTGTAACGACCACATCAGTTGATGTCTGTCTGTACAGTAATCATTTCATAGAGCATTGGAGTTGAGAGAGAATCCCCCTCTGTTTTTTTTTTTAAATAAGTAATTGCACATCAATCTCATACCTGACTACTCCTCTCTGCAGAACTTCTGCCAAACTGGAAAAAATTGAAATCTAAATAACAGCATTTTTTATAGACTTTAGGAGGTAAGTGAGACACTTTGCCGATGGAACAAGACAGTTTACATTTAAAAGAAGACGAAAACAGTTGCAATGTCTTTTTGCAAGAAGTTCATATTATATAATTATCTTATTTTAAGAGTAAAAAAACTAATTGCATTGGAAAGTCGTCTTATTTACTTACTTACTTACTAAAATTAAGGGGAAATACACTCAATTTTTACTTGATTGTAGATTCTTTTGCAGTGCATATTTGTGAAAACAGATGCTTTCTGCCAGTGTGGGTGACTTCTGGCCTACTCGTCTTTGCAGACTTGTTCAATGAAGCATGGACAGTTTTTTTGCTAAATTATACAATATAAATATGAATGATTGTACATTCTTTCTCAGGATTTTCAGATAAAGGCCAGAATGAATGGTTTTATCAATTAAAGCAATTTTTTCCAGTCCTCAAACAGCAAACCAACCCCAAACAATCACACTCCCACCTCCATGTTTAACTATTGGCATGCTGTACATTTTGCTAAAGTGCTGCATTCGTTTTACTACAGAATGTTTGTCCTGAAGTTCTAGTGATTGTCATGATCATTTTTAGTCAATGTGAGACAGGCCTTTGTGTTATTTTCGGTCTGCGGTTGTTCTGGCCTGTTTTGTAAACTCCTGCTGGTGTTTAATGCTTTCCTGGAGTAATTCTGGTTGGCAGGCCTCTGTTGGGAGGGGCTGTGCATAAAGTATGAAAAGAAATGTTCCTGATTTTAATGTGTTTATTCTATATTCCTCCTTTTTGAACCTCTGTGGATTAAAATAAAGAACAAAAAAAGGTCTAAACCTTAAAATTATTATTCTAGATTTAATAACAAAAGCTTTGATGCTTTGTCAAGTTTTTCATCCAGCCTATTTATTCACCCATTCCTGAATATATATTTTTGCATAGTTTGTTGGACCAGTGCAAGTGGCTCCATGCAGATACTCACTAGCTAGTTGGAAGAGCGCAGCGATGGCTTCCTCCCACCACTGGGACTCCTGTGTAATAAAGGGCAGCTCCATCAGGCCGAGAAGGAAGATCAGCTGACCAACAGTCAGCGCCACGGTCGCTATCAGGTTGCACGCTCGCATCATGTTAAACTGCACTTTGGGAGCAGAAAAAAACCGATGTCAAATCTCTGGGCTAGTAATGCAAAACATTAGTGCTTGACAAGCATTATCATTTTCATTGTTAAACAGGTGGCATTGTTTTTTTCTCTTTTTCTTTTTTTTTTTTTTAATGAATGGTGGACTGCCACTCTGTCAAACATGGGGAGGCAGTACTTCCAGTAGTATACACTGGACTTGCCAGTGGAAGTCAAGCATTTCCCAGATATGTACTTGAATGGCAGCTTCTCAATAGCGTAATTTAGGGAAGCGTTTAAATGTTAATTTTTACCAGTCTTCTCAAAGGCTTGGAGAAAACAAGTAATCTTAAAATGTAGTTGTTGGGAACATTCTTGGATTCTTTGGTCAAATACAAACAGCTAGACTTCTTTCGGTGCATCATTTCTACCAGACTGAAATTTGGATTTTGTGTTATATAATTTGCATTAAACTGAGCTGCATGTGTTTGGTTCTAGTGTTGACCTTATGGTTGGATCATGATGGAAAGGCTGGTAATGAATTGGACACCTGTTTGTCTGTTACAATTAAAATGACTGAGCAGATTTGAGCTAAAGTAAATGCAGTTGCCATAGAATGGTTGCATTAGAAAAACACCTGGTTGAGTTCTGGGTTCGAACTATTGATGCAGCGCCAAATTTCAAATTTGTTTTCCATTGAAAAAATGTCAACTACAGAAATAAAAGCGAAAAAAAAAAACAAATACCATTAAGTACAGAAAGAGCTTATTACTGCTTTCCTCTTCAATTACTACAGGTAACTGTTGTTATTGAGTTTTTTGCAAAGTGGAGCCTTACATTTAACAGTGCTGTGGGATTCTTGGTAGCCTGCATAATCGGACCCCCATCCGAGGCTCTGACACTGCCTTTGACTTGCACCCTGGAGGTCATCACGGCCCCCGACGGGGCACATTTTCCATAGTCCCACATTCCTCTTGCGTCCGTCCTCCAGAGCTTGAAGGACCCAGCTTGGGGTGAAGGCTGCAATGTTGTTTAGGACTAAGGACAGCAGTGCCACCAACACTGCTGCCGCAACCAGCCTCTGGACGGCCATGCGTCGCCTGACGCCTGCCACCTCTTCCCCTCCGTGATGTCCCTCCTCAGTGTACCGCTCACTTCTGTCCTCTGGGCCAGAGTCGCCGGCGGTGCTCAGGGCCCCCTGACTCCCCTCCACGACCTCCTCCACGTCCAGCTGTGACCTCGGTTCTTCTGCAGCTCACTCAGACGATTTAGTAGGAGTGTTGCTTTACCTAAAGAACATCTCCATTCATCCTCATTCAGGGGTTGGTTGTCGTGGCAGCAGATTCTCAGCCCTCCTCCTCAGACAGCAGTGCAGGTACTTGGGGATTGATCCAACTGGCACCTGGGTCCATCCCACTGGCTTCCTCTGGCTGCAGCTTGACTCCTGGATCTCAACCCAGCTTTAGTTTGCCTGTGTTTAAACTTAAACTTTTTCTTTTCTTGCTACTCTTTTTGTGGAGCCTTTTGGTCTAGTTTCTTTTTTCCCAAAGTAGTATTAAATCATTTTTTAAAATAGTAAATAAAAAAATACAAAGATTCTTTGGACAGTGTTGCTAGGAACTGACTTGCTAAAGACTTTGCTTAGACTAACTTCAACCCTCTTGATTTGGAGCGTCTCCACTGTCTGACTGGAACAAGAAGTCCTCTGGTCCACCTCCTGCTGCTTCTCTCTGTCTCCTGCCAACTGCTCTCTCTCTCTCTCTTTCTCTCTCTTGCACTCTGCAAACGCTTTAGGTCAGAGTTGAAATGTGGGAGAGCTGCTTTTCGTTACGGTCCGAGGCATCAGTGTGCAGATGCTGAGAGCTCTATACTAGTTGTCCCCTCCTCCAGGATCACTTTAAAAACCATGATTCTATTTGCGAGTGTCTTAAAAAAAAAAAAAAAAAAAACTGTTCTAGACGTCACAGCATGCTGGATTCTTTTGTCTGAAGACCAGGGGGCGTGTGCTAAAGTCCTCTCTCCCATGTGCAACAAACAGACTGGCAGCCAAAGTCAGCCAGCAACAGGATGTGTTTCCTGAGAGGAAAAGAGGATTGGAAAAGGGGCCAAATGTAGACCTGTCTCTTCTCTTGTCTTTCCTTTTCTGGCTCTCTGAATCTGTCCATGTCTTGCTCTGCAGCTTGATCTTTTAATCAGTGAATTCTGTGACCATAAAAAGTATGACTTGGCCGGCTTGTACTAACCTTCATTTATTTCTGTTGGCCTCAATCAGTGTACTTTTAGCAGGGCCCCCAAAGATTTGGGGTATTTCCTGTTGCTTGACTTTTAATAAACAACCCACATCTGTATCTGCTAAAGAAAAGAGGAGGGAGGTGATGCAAATAGAGACCAGATGGTTTTGGAATTTTCACTTAGGAGTTGAAGCTAAAGTTAAAAGAGTCGAGGGATCAATTTACATCAGAGAGGCCAACGGGGGGAAAAAGAAAATGGAAAGACATTTTAAAATGCTTATCCCGCATATAAATGTTTAATTTGATTTGTAATGTGACAAATACCATTAAATAAAAACAAAAACATATTTTTTTGGGATATATTGAAAATAACATAAATAATGGATTGTTTAAACTTTTTTTTTTTTACACCTTCCAGCAGGATTGGGAATTCCAAGTGTGAACTGGAAGGGTTACGCATCATCAATGCTGACTTTCAAACCCAATATGGTGGCCTTATGCATGAAACCTCTAAGAAGGCACAAAGAAACGCAAGAAACATTTATTAGTATTTGTTATTATTCTATCTTATGTTTTCCACACAGTATGGAACAACCTACCGGTATGTTAGTAAGTATGTTGCTATAAATATTGACAGATAAAAGGATGCTGTTAGATGGCCTTGTTGGTAGTTATCTTGGGGACTGAGCATATCAGTCAGGAAATCCCACTCCCTTTAAAAGCTTATTTTCAACTGCAAGATTTTTTCTAATTGGTTTATACCATTTTTTTCTGTTATATGTTCTGCTGGAATCGGTGAATGTTAAATTTTGGTGGATAAATTAAGTTGAAATCAATCAGTCAAAGGGTTGTTTATTTTCCAGTCCTCATTTAAGGTGTCAACTAAACACAGCCAAAATATTTACCAGTATTTTTTGGTTCTCTGTGCTTATTGGCTCTGTAATACAGTTAATTTATCCCTGTTTACTATACTTGTATTTGTCCCAAAGTTTGTCTGAACTTAAAGCTTTCAAGTTGCACAGTTTTGGATTTCTTTTTTATCAAAGCCCATTCAGGTGTTAAAATGCCCACATCGAAGACCAAAGTTTTATTCAACTAAGGACTCAGTCTCTAGATGTGCAAAGCTAAGAGACAATAGTTACATTCCAAATAAATGTGTAATTGCAGCTGTTACTGATGTTGAAAGGGGGGATTAATGCACAATGCAATGCAAAATGTATGAAAACTTGATAATGTCCTCCCTCCATCTGATTCATTAGCTTTTTTTCTAGTCTTTTTTTTTTTTACCGGTAAGTCTTTTTTTTAAACTCTCTTCCAGAAACTTCCAGTAAAAAATGTTACCTTCTTGCTCGTAAGTCAACTAAATATAAAAACTTTCAGGGAAATTAGGAGTAAACTGACTTTGGAACAAAATCAAAAGCTTAAAATACACAGAAAAATAGCTCTAATATGCATCATTGTTGCATTTTTCTTTGAACAAACAGGAAATCAGCGGATGTACGTACATCCACCATAGTTTTCACTGCTGAATAATAAATACCATAAGAATGAGCAGCAGCTCCTCGATGCAAACACTCCTTTCTCTTTCTTTTTTTTTTCTGTAGTAAAGCGGTGTGGGAAAACATGGCACGGATGTGTGTGAAGACTCACCGGCTTGACGTTGCCCGAGTGTGCCTTGGGAATATGGGAAATGCCAGGGCAGCAAAAGCCGTGAAGGATGCCGAGGCCGAGCCTGAACCAGAAGCCCAGGTGGCCATGTTGGCCATTCAGCTTGGCATGCTGGTGAGAAATGTAAATTATCTTATTAACAAACTGTTGTTTAGAAACTCGTAGCGAGTCTGGCCTTATGTTATCTTTACATGTTTATTTGGAATGTAACTATTGTCTCGCTTCAGTATCCCAACTCCTTGTTAAGTAAAGTTTCAGTTATGTTTTCTGCTACAGAATCCGCTGTTCAGCATTCGGTGCGGCTGCATCCTCTGGCTACAAATAACACATCCTCCTTTTAGGTCCAAGCATGTCGCGGGACTTTCCTGACTGAAACTATCTATCCTTCCATCAACCTTTCCTGTCCTTTTACAGGAAGATGCGGAAAAGCTTTACAAGAGCTGTCAACGCTTTGACCTGCTGAACGCCTTCTACCAGGCTTCCAACAAATGGAATCAAGCTTTGGAGACGGCCGAGACGCATGATCGCATCAATATGCACACCACCTTCTACGAATATGCCAAATACCTGGAGTTCAGGGGCAAGAAGGATTTGGCTCTTGATTTGTAAGATGCATTGTTTTAACTGGAGGTTTTGTGTTTTACGTTTCATAGATTTTCTCTGGAATAAGAAGCTTTTCTGTTACAGCTATGAGAAATCAGACACACACCGAGCCGAAGTGCCCAGAATGCTCCAGGAGGACCCGGCGTCTCTGGAGATTTATGTTAACAAAGCCAAAGATAAGTCAGTTCACAGCCGAGGCCTGACACTTTTTCCATTATTTAAGTCAAAAAAAATACCTAAACTGTCTGCATGACAGTGTTTAAAAATCACCTGTGTCTCCTTATTAAAACAGGAAAATCTATAAGTGGTGGGCCCAGTACCTGGAGAGCCAATCAGACATGGAGAGAGCGCTGCAGTACTATGAGCATGCTGAGGACTACCTGTCCCTGGTTCGAGTTCACTGCTACATGGGGAACATTCAGGAGGTTGGCATTTTAAAATCATGCCCAGAGAACTTTTGAGAGAAATCTGTCCTGCAGGGAAATATTCTTATATCCTTATTGTTTTCAGCTGAGTAAGCTCGTATTGATGCGTTTAATTCTTCGGCTCCCCAGGCCTCCCAGATAGCCAACAGCACAGGTGACAGAGCAGCATCGTACCACCTGGCAAGGCACTACGAGAGTCACGATGATATTATGCAAGCAGTCCACTTCTACACCCAAGCCCAGGCCTACAACAATGCTATACGACTTTGTAAGGTAAAGTATGACACTGGAATCCCCGACTCTTGAGTTTTTCTGGGCAATTCGTTCATTTATTTTTTTTTTCTGCACAGGAAAACAACCTAGATTTCCAGCTGATGAATCTGGCTCTACTTAGTAACCCAGAGGACATGATGGAGGCTGCATGTTACTATGAGGAGAAGGGCAAACACATGGATCGAGCAGTCACACTCTACCACAAGGTCAGTTCAGCGTACACAAGGTGGCAGCGTTGCAACAAATATCCAAGCTGAGTGCTTTCTGGTTTGAAGAAGCCATTTCTCAGGCAGGAGGCAGAGCTTTGTCAGTGTGCTGATGATTTCTTTCCTCATGTAGGCTGGTTACGTCTCCAGAGCTTTAGAGTTGGCAATCGCCACTGAGCAGTTTGATGCCCTTCAGCTCATCGCAGAGGAGCTGAACGAAAACTCTGACCCTGCTCTCTTCTCTCGCTGCTCTGAATTTTTCATCCAACATTCCCAGTATGACAAGGCGGTGCAGATGCTGGCGGCAAGCAGGAAGGTAGCTGTGTGACGCATCTATATCTACCCAGGTGTGGATCAGCTCAATATTTCCTACGCTGACGTGTCTTTTTGATAATGTTCAGTACTCTCAAGCCGTGGAGCTGTGTTTGAGCCAGAACCTGAATATCACAGAGGACCTCCTGGAGAGAATACATCTCACTGAATCAAAGGATCTGTCTAAAGAGGCCTGCAATAAACTGCTGGAGAAGATAGGGGACTGCTGCATGAGTCAGGGCAGCTACCACCTGGCATCCAAGTTGTACACACAAGCAGGCAACAAACACAGGGTACGATGTGATGGATTTTCTAGTTATTTAGTTGAACATCTGGTCCTGATCCATTCATAAAAAAAGATTAGTACCTCAGATGTTTATCTATACAAAAACAAGGTTGAAAGTTAGTTCATTAGCCCCTTATTCTTAATGACCATCTGGAAGGTTTAAAGTTTAAAGCCTTGAGATATAATTTCTTTAATGAGCTCTATAACGTCATAAAAAGTATTTATATCCACTCATCTTCTATATTTTGTCACATAACTGCAAAACTTCAATAGATGTAACTCAGATTTTATGTGAATGATAAAAAAGGGGAGACTCCTTTAAAATAGGTTAAGAGTATTTGCTTTACATACCTACATATAATTGTTTTTTATTTCATTTACTTTTCCATGTATCTGTTTCTTTTAAAGGCCATGAAGGCACTCCTGAAATCGGGCGACAGAGAAAAAATAGCCTTCTATGCCAACCTCTCCCGAAAGAAAGAGCTTTTCATAATGGCTGCCAACTATTTCCAGTCCCTGGACTGGCAGAAGAACCCGGAAAACCTGAAGTATATTATTGAATTCTACACTAAGGGCGATGCTCCGCACCTGCTTGGTGGCTTCTATGAAGCTTGTGCTCAGGTGGATCACCTCTCTTTACAAATGGTTTTATTTCCTTTTTGAGAAATTATTTGCATTTTTATAGTAGTAATGCATGTATCTCCTTAAATAATATTTCTGATTCAAAAAGATAAAAAAAAAAAAGTTCACTTAAAACCTGAAGTTATAAATTTTTTGGTCCCATTGATTTAGGTGGAAATATATGATTACCGAAACTATGAAAAGGCTCTGGATGCTTTAGCCGATGCTATCAAGTGTCTGTCCAAAGCAAAGCAACTTCCAAGAGGACAGCAGGAACAGAGGTTAGCTGAACTGCAGCAAAAGATCAACCTCATCAAGAAGTTTGTCCACATACGGAGGTATGATTATGTTTTAGTGCCAATAAATTTTAAAAAGAAGATTCCATCTTCTACAACACAAAATACACTGCCTGGCCAAATAAAGTTGCCACCTTGATTTAACTAAGCAAATAGGTATTGGTTTCCCATTGGATAATTGCTGCATGGGTTTAACTGGTAACAAGTTATTTAACCTCAACTGGGACTTGAGTTGAACTACACATCCTGTGGTCATGAAAAATATGGCCGTCTGTGTTTCAGGACAGACAGATCATTGAGCTGCATTAAGAAGAGAAAACATTTAAGTAGATTGTAGAAACTGCCAAAACTCGGTGAAGAACTGACCAACGCACTTAACTGGAAGGATAATGGGGACCCATCGTCTTCAAGGAAAAAAATGCTGAGAAAAAATCATCAATCATCACAATCAGCAATCATTTTAAAGCTATAGTGGTGGATTTTTGTAAAGACCAGCCCTTTCCACTTAAAAAAAATGCACAACCCTGTACCCTCTCCTGATAGGGAACACCTATTAAACCCGTGCGAGAGCGTGCACGAGCCATTTCTCCTTGTGCACGCTATGTTTAAAAGATGCTGTTTGCATCACTCATACAACCTTACTTTCCAAAAGAAGATTTACAATTTTCCACTATGTCAGACTCACCACCGCTAAGTGAAAAATGAGTACTAGCACGTAAGACGGCCTTATGTAAACATAAGGATCGACAATTAGGATGACCACTTATTTTGATGATCCACCTGGAAAAAGAACATCCTCCACTATACCTTTAATATTTGGTGAAACCAAATTGGATTAAAAACAACAGTTGAAGTTTGGACTGTTTAATAGTAAAAGTAACATTTCTACAAGCATAATGCAAAGAAATTAATGGATTGGGAGCAATGAAGCCTTAAGAAAACCACTGATCAGTGATGCTAATGTGAAAAAAAAGATTTCAATTTTCTGTGGAGCATAAAAATTGAACTCTAGCAGAAGGAAAGAAGATCATTTGGTCTGATGAGTCCAGATTTACCCTGATCCAGAGTGATGGCCGTATCAGAGTAAGAAGAGAGGCAGGTGAAGTGATGCTCCCATCATGTCTATTGTCTACTGTTCAAACCTGTGGGGGAAGTGCTTTGATGTGGGGTACTGCCATTGGTCAGGTTTGGGTTCAGCAGCAGTATTCAAGGAATGAGGTCAGCTACCTGAATATACTGAACGGCCAGGTTAGTCCTTCAATGGGTTTTTTTCTTCAGGGAAGAATTATAGATATTCCAAGATACCAAAATTCACTTGGCTTGAAATGTTGAAGAGTGGATCATTTTCACACATGGAGTCCAGACATTAACCTCACTGAGAATCTTTGGGCTTTTCACCCTGTCAGGTTCTTATGTCATCAATGAAAGATCTTGGTGAAGATTTAATACAACACTGAATGGAAATGAGTTTTTCGAAGCACAAATGCCACTGTGAATGTGTGCTGCAGATGTCCACTATGTAGAGTGGATATTTTATTATATTTTAACTAATATCATCTCCAAATGTATCTTTAATAATCTGGCAAAAACGTTTCGGTATTTTAGGCATTTTTATGTTATACCTTATTATTTGCATATGTCAGCACATGATAGATTAAAGTTGAAATCAATGGAAACTGATGGGTACTTTTAAAACTGGAACTTAATTTAAGATGTTTAGTAATGAAAGCATGAACTGAACAGCTTTTATCAATGTAGCTGCATTATTTTGAAATTTCTCTGCAGGTTATATCCCGAGGATCCAGCTGAGGCAGTGAAGTTATGCGAAGCCTTGCTGGAGGATCCAGAGATAGACCCACCTGTCAGGATTGGAGATGCATTCAGTTTCTTGATTGACCATTACTGCCAGCAAGGCCACTTTCAAATGGTGACTATCAGCAACCACTTCAACAGTGCATAAAAGCCAAGGCTAGAAATATTGGAAATCATTCACACTGCGTTAGAAGCTGTAACTGTGAGCTGTTTTAAACAAGGAGTTCCACAGATATTAGATTTCCATTGTCCTCTGTGTTTGAGAAGAAATAAAAACTGAAACCAACATATAATTTAATTTATTTGTTTTCCTCCAGGCCTACAAGAAGTTAGAGGAGCTCCAAAAGTTGCTGCCATCCCAGAGCATCAGATGTTACATCAGCCAGGACAGCCTAAACGCCTTGCAGAAGGAGATGGGTGTTCACTTAGACAGTGACGAATATAAACATGTACTGGAGGGAAACGACGACGAGGTGGAGGAGGATCTTACTGTTTAATATTTCTCTATTTATCTGAACCAGATGTGTGCAGCAGGCTTTTTATTTCTATAGTAGCCTAAAACACAGAAGCTGGTTGCATATAAAAGCAAACAAAACGGAGAAAACCAAATATTTAACAACGTTTCAAGGTTATCCAAATTAAGTGAAAGAAGGGGAATGGCTTTAATAATAAAAACAAACTACCTGAAAAATATTTTTACCTCTTAATGCAAATTTGTTCCAAAAGGACAAAATTTAACCTTTATATTTTCATACAGATGGAAGAAAAACTGTATTACTGTTGATTAAGCCTGAAAACTTGGTTTTAGATAAATTGAGTTTAAACTAAATCTTTCTCTTAATGTCATGATTTATGTTTAGATTTGTTTCTGTTGTTTTCATGTATTTTGTACAAAGTATTTAAGCTCTTGATGGGAGCATGTTCTCCATGTTAAAAGCTTATTTTGGAGTAATGTACAGCTATTTCTGATAAAGCGAGTTCTAGTATCTTTCTTGCTTGGTTATTCTAAATAAAATGTTTAGCATGAAAGTGAATAGTTCTGTTTTTTGTTATTAGTAGGATCCAGAACTGTAAAAACCTGATATAGACAAAGATAAACTCAATAGATTTGATTTAATTAGATGGGGTTAGCCAACAAAAGCCACTATTTAGACCGTGATAGCAGCTTAGTTTAAAAACAATTTCTAAAATAGTAGTGGAAAGGTTACCCACCATTAGAAACATCTAGAAACTGAAAGGAAGATGGAACAGTCACACCCTCCTAGGAGTTGCAGACCTACCCAAACTAAGAAGGTTGTGGAAGAATGCCAAACTACATATGAAGCTCTGCAGGCCTCATGTAAGATCATAGTTAATGACTAAGCAATTATAAATGGTCTCCATCAGAAAATTCCAGGACCAGAACCACTACTGATCCAGAAAACAAAGGGACTAGTCACATTTACAGAAAATACTTTTTGATGATCCCAGAGGCTTCAAAGAGGATACCCTGTCCTAACACAGCTTTTCAGATCTACAATTAAACATGGTAGTGGTATTGTGATTTTAAGTCTGCTTCAGGATACCACTAACCCAAAAAAAGAAAAAAAAACATGCACTGGAGGACAATTCAATTCAGTTTATTCATATAGCACCAATTCACAACACACTTTACAGAGACAATGCAACCACATCAAACAGTCAAATTGATTCAAAGTTTTCTATCTATCCCTGACACCAAACATGCATGTAGCGACAGTGGAGAGGAAAACTCTCCTTTGACAGGAAGAAACCTCCAGCAGAAGCAGGCTCAGTGTGAGCAGCCATCTGTATAGGCCACCTGAGGTTCAAGAAGACAGAATCAGACATAGAAAAGAAGCAAAGATACAAAAGGCAACTGTCAACCAGCTCCACAGGCGGCCCCGTCCAGGAAACACACAGCCAGGCAGACGAGCTGCAACCCAGCTCCCATGTCAGAGGATCAAAGAGAGCACATACAGTTAGTAACAGTCTACACTGAACAATAGGCCATGCTTCAACATTTATAAATAAAGGTATTGATGACAGCAGCACAGCTAATATCTCTCTCTCTGAGATGGAGTCACAGCCAAACAGGAACAGACCAGATGAAGCTACTATGAGAAAAAGCAGAGAGAGCAGAAGATTAGAGATTGAACTAACAGATACTGCAGAGTAGGAGAATAGAGATAGAATGAAGCATAATGATGATAAGGGCTCCCTATGTCCTCCAGCAGTCTAAGCTTATAGCAGCATAGCTATAGAGATAATTCAGGATAACCTGAGCCACTTTAAATAAACAAAAGGACAAAAACAATGTTAGAGTCAAATGCAATTGAGGTGTTGTGATTTAGTGTTAATCTAACTGTTTAAAATCCTGTTTAAAAACCCTCTATTGTTGCTTATTTAATATTACTTTGCAAAGAAAGTTAGTTTCATCATTGATTTGGATGCTTTAAGGGTTTTGGAGGATACTCAAGGCCATATGCTGACAGATATTACATTTTCAGAAAAACACAACTATCTCAGATTTGGTTAGAATGTGGTTAGAATAACACAAGAGGGCGCTGTGGTCAAAGAAATCTCCAACCCAGTTGGAAAAAACTTAAAACCAGTAGTTTCCTCTAATTACTTCCCTTTATCACAGATAAGAGGGAAAAAAAATATTTGGGACAAATGAGGAAAAACAAACAAAAGGGATGAATTTTGTGAGATACATTTAGATATAAGAGCGTTTTATTCTTAGAATATTTCAGTAATTGTTTGACATCAGGGAAATCACCCTAGACCTAGAACATGGTCAGCTGTTATTAGGAGTTCAGCAAAATATGGGAAAGATATTCTGGACCTTGAGGAGAAAACTAATGCCTCAGAGGAGACAAATGGGAGCCAATCTTTTAGATTGTTTACCATCTTAATTTATATCCTACGTTTCATACGATGAAGTCTAACTTTTTTAAGAAATTAGTAAAAATTCACCCAAAGCAAGTTAAAAATACAACCAAATGATACCAGATAATCACAAAACAATACAACATGGTTTTAGAAAGGTAATTTCAGAAAAGATCTGTATTATATTGGAAAGAGTTAGAACATTTGTTTATTATTGAGTGATTTGTAAAGAAATGTTCTTATACTGACATTGTATCTTAGAAAAGAAAAGGATTGATCCAAATAAATGCCAAATATTAACCTTTAAACAAAAGCATAAATGATTTTTTTTAACATTAGGTGAAGGTTAGGAAACCCTAGTTTATCATTACTGAATACCAGGTCAATCCACAACATCTTCCTGAGATTAAGATCTCAGTTTTGACAAAGGATTCTCCATTTCTCAGCCAGATTTACAGTTTTTTTATTGTCATATTACAAAGTCTACCTGATCACCAGCGTTATTTTCTGTCAAATGTTCTCACATTTTCTTCAAATACCTTCTGATACATGATCCAAATCCTGCTAGATTGGTTTAGCAATGTATCCCTAATCCATGCAACCTCCACTCCTATGCTTCACAGTTGGTATTTCTTTCCTGACTCTTGTGTCTGTTCTGGTGTCCTCATAATTCAGTTTTAGACTCAGCTGTCAATGAGAATTAAACAAACTTCTTTACATTCCTTATTCAGGCCGATCTCTGGTCTCTGATCTTATTAACTAAGTGTTTTTTAAAACAATCCTCTTTCAAAGTACTCGATGATTATGTGATCAAGTTTATGAGTGAATTAAGCCACTTAAACTGGGGATAATTGTTGGGCTGTCAGAAATATTTCCTTTAATTCATATTTAACAAAAAAGTTATTTTCCAAATAAAATACTCAGAGTTTCAATGGATGACCTCATTTTCTTATGGTACACCAAACACAATCACACACAAGCTAAGATTTCACTTTGTTTTAACATGTTAAAAAACATACAACAAGATGCCAAAATTGAAAGTAGTTCAAAAATTTCCAAGATAAGGATGTAGTAATTGGTCTAAATGTGACATGCCTGGTGAATGGGGGGTTAGGGTGCAGGGCTTTTGTGTTGAGGAGAGGCTGGAAGATCTGCATTATAAAACTCAGCCTATTGCTTTGGATACCTGATCAGGGCTTTTAGTCCCAGATTGCTCTAAAGTGGTAGCCCTCTGAACCCTAGAGAATGATGTAAAGGTAGC
Organism: Cyprinodon variegatus; assembly: GCF_000732505.1. NCBI lineage: Eukaryota > Metazoa > Chordata > Actinopteri > Cyprinodontiformes > Cyprinodontidae > Cyprinodon > Cyprinodon variegatus. The sequence goes on from NW_015150566.1 coordinate 493,034, forward strand.
GTACATGACACTGGATGATTGAGAATATGCACAGGCATGTAGCGGACAAATTTCTCCAATGTGGGACTATAAAGAGATACTGACTTCTGTTAGGAAAATTATTTTATTTCTTGGTTTAATCCAATAATTTCGCCTGGATGCGGTTACTTTTTGAACCATACTTTATATTAAACACTTTTTACCTTTTTAACAGGATTTAAAACTTAAATGTGCTTTTTATTCCCCAGTGATATCAGTAAAGTGTACGTGCCCACCATGTGGACCATGTTTCATCAGAATTTAATGGAGAAGCATAGAAATTTATTATAATGTAATTTAACATCAACCTAGGTATTTTAAGGTTAAAAAGCCTTTTCATTAGAGAATAAGATCGATCCTAACATTTCCTCTCCTTTCTGCGCTATACTGCAGTAGTTGCTGCTGCATACCAAAACCAAGGAATTGTTCACAGTGTCTTAATATACAAACATCTGCTATTCAGGCTGCTGTGGAGTACAGAAGGAAGACCAAAGGTACATTTATATGTAGCAGGATAAATGTTTCTGAACCAATCATTTCCCAGAATGTCATGTTTCTACAACATGGATATTTCAGGCTTAGAGTTGAGAAACCTTTAAAGAACAAGGTGTTCTATTCCATTTGTGCAAATCTGCAGATTGCAGTTATATTAATAGGTGCATGTTTTAACTAGAAGGTAACTAATGTTAACTTGTCTATGCTAAATTCTGGGGTCTAATCAGAAAGCTGGATTAGACCCAAAGAGGTGCACCAAATGAGGAAGTCACAGTTTGTTCTTGAGTACAGGTCCACTAAAGCAGACACTCAAAGCTGTAGCCTTGAAAGAAGAAACACCATCATCTAGAGCAGGGGTCACCAACGTGGTGCTCACGGGTACCAAGGGGCCCCCAGGG
>NW_015150566.1:494250-531503 GCF_000732505.1 Cyprinodon variegatus
AGGTAGGTAGGTACTCTCATTATGAAATCTATAAATGCTTCAATAATCTGACTCTGTATGATTAAATTTAAAATGTTTAAATGCTCTATAAACAATTAAACAAAGAATGGGAACAGAATGAGATAAAAAAAAAAAAATTATATCTTAGCCCAGTAGATAGTTATGCTGTTTTCAGAAGATGCTGTGGGCCCCCCATGAGGCCCCTGGGGGCCCCTTGGTACCCGTGAGCACCACGTTGGTGACCCCTGATCTAGAGGCTCAAGACAGTTTGCAGTCAGTGTCAGTTAGACATATAATAAAGTAGGTGCTTCAAGAGCCTTTCAAACCCCCCTAAAAAAAAATCCCCCAGCTCCATAATTTTTCATATGGAGATCGGTTTAAAGCGTTTTTCTAAATGTGTAAATAGGAAAAAAAAAAAGTACATTTCCTTTATATGCTGTGGTCTGTTATTGAGTCATCGAATTCTATTTGGTATTTAAAATCTTTATTCTACTTTTTGCGTGACAACATACTCATTTTCTACAAGCACTGCAAATATAAAAACGAAAACTGATAGTCTAAACACAGTGCGGTGCATTTGATTTGGTGCAGCGCACATGTTCCACAGGCTGTGGTGATAGTAATTGCAGCTTCACCCACTGCCTGTCCCATTTAACTTCTATTCATCTTCCTTCACATGCCTGCTGTTTGGAAACAGATGAAATCAGAAATATCTCTGAGGAGCAGCTAGATGTAGCTGCAGAAAAGCAAAGCTGTAATCTGTTGTTTATTTGTGCAGCGACGTAAGCATGATTACAAAGTAATTCTGTTTCCAGTCAATGTATGTAAACCTGCCAGGATGCTCAGCCCACACACATCTGCTCTGTGCCTGTGCTGGATCTTTATTCCAACTTGTGGTTCTGTTTGCTCTGTGCCTGTGATGTGGGTTCTGTTCTTTATCCTGTGATGTGGCTGAGCATTTTGCTCCCTCTGGTTGTTCTGTTGTGGTCTGGTTCTGCCTTTTAAACCCATAATGTTCTGTCAGGGACAAACAAAGGAGGAAAACTCACCTGCAGCTACCAGTAAAAGTGCTTCATGGTGATTATTATCCGAATTTGCAAGAATTAAAATATATTTTAAAGGTTATTTGGTAGGTATTATATAAAAATGTCTCCAACTTCTTGAGTCAGTACTTTGTAGAGTCACGTTCAGCTTTGGTCTCAGCTGCAAGTATGTTTCTTCCAGCTTTAAATAAAAAAATTAAAGTTTTAATACATTCTTCTGTGCAAAACGGCTCAGGTACACTGGAGATGCCTGTGTATGTCTTGTTTTTTTGCTGGTAATTTAAAAGATAGTTATCATGTCTGGGTGTGGACACTGAACTTCACAGAAAAAAGATTAATTACAGTTAATTTAAGGTTTATTAAGGGTGTAATGTATTTTTCATATTTTATCTATTCTAATCTGATTATTCATTTACTGGTTTTACTAGTTTTGTATTAAAACGTATTTGATGATCTGAAGCGGGAGCTAATTTGCACCTGGAGGCAAAGAAAACCAAGAGACAAGGAGGAGTTTCAGTGAGGCTGGAAGGTCAGCCGCCGATGGCCCAGGAGCAGGAAACACTAAAGAGACAGCGCCACCCTAAACAGGATTGATCTGTTTTTGTTTGGTCACATGACTCCTTCTATTTGGTCTCCAGGATTCCTTTGTGTTCATACTTCCTGTGTGAAGCCGTTTTGTCTGGTGAGGAACAAACTCAAAGTAACGTCTTTAAAGTTAGAAAGCCAGAAAACCGAAATGAGGTTAAAAATGCAGCAGCACTGATGCAGCATCTTTGGTTAATTAGAAAATCCACGACGTTAAACCACTGAGAACAGTATGCAGACTTCAAATCTAAAGTCTTTGCTCTGTTTTTAAAAAGTGAGGAAGAACCATTAAGGAGACTATTTTCCATCCTGGCCACATCAGATAGCAGTTAAGTAAAAATAGTTGCTCCAAAACCAGACCGAGAGAACAGAAAAAAAAAAGTTTGAAGTAGAACCTCCCGTTTGATGTCAAGGGTTTTGAGGAATAAACTTAAAGTAGATTGTAAAGACAAAAGAGATATTTCAATCTTTTATCTCAATACATCAGAGAGTGAAAATCTGCTGCTCATTAACTCAGAGAATCTTCAAGAACATCCAAAAACCACAGTGGTATCTGTGATCTGTAGTGATAGATACCCCCAGAGCAACAGTATGAACTTCAAAGACCTCCCTCTCTTAATCCATTGAGCATTTTATAATACTAGTCCATCCTCCGCCTCTTAAGGTATAACAGCTTCAGCTATTCTCAGACATGTAATCCAAGCCATTTTTCACTTTTAGTCCAGATTAAAGCCCATGTTGTGAGAAGCTTTGGATCACAGTCCCTTCTCTCCTCTGAACATAGGGTGCTCTACTGGGTCAAGGTCGGACCAAGTTCTTCTACCAAACCTGACCGTTCATGTCTTTATACACTTTATGTCACGATTGCTGTGACGTCTATAAGAAGAAGGGCCCAAAGCCAAACTGTTCCAGTTGGGAGCATGAAATTTTCCACAATGTTGTATGTTTAAGAAATATGGAATTAATTAAAAATATTGGCTATGGAAATTATGACTTTGAATTTTTTTGGACTGGAATCTTTGCACAGCTGGTCCCTTGCTAGGAGTCACTTGAGCTTCTGACAGCGACTTATTCTTCCACAAATGTTCACAAATCTTCCACAAAAGCTGTCTGCAAACCAGGCAGCTGAATTTTATGCAGCCTTGGACATATAAGTACAGGTGGAACACATGGAGTGATTTATTTGAAGAATGATATAAGTTTTACAGGATCCAAAGAAAAAAAGAAACGCATAAAGGTATCTTTGGTCTTTGGTTATCAAGCTCCTCTTCACAGGAAGACATCCTGTCTATTTTAAGGGTAGGCTTAAAACTTTCCTGTTTGATAAAGGTTGTAGTTAGAGTGCCTCATTTTACCCTGAACAATCTCTATATTTATGCTCCTATGGGCTTAGGCTGCTGGAGGACATAGGGACCACTTTACACCATCCTGCTTCATTCTATCTCTATTCTCTCTTTCTACAGTACCTTTTAACTCCACCTATAACTGTATGTTCTCTCTGGTTTTCCTGTCATAGTGGCTTCATCTGTGACACTATCCAGAAGAGAAACTTCTGCTGTGCAGCTGTCGTCATTAATAGCTGATAGAGTCAGCCCATTTTTTTTAGTGTTTAGTCCTTTTTCTTTTCTAGATATAGCTATGAGTTAATCTTTTACTGGGACTACCTGTATGTGCTCTCTTTATTCACTTTGACATGAAAATTGGCTCAGAATTCATCAGTAAAAGCAGTACTAAAAAACTTTCAGTTTGTAGTACAGTTTGTGGACAAAAGCTGTATTGTTTTGCCTGAAAGAAGACAACATTTCTCTCCTGATCTCCCGGTCTCCTGCAGTTGGATTGAACTACATTTGTGTTTCCACAGGCTGCGTGAAAGATGAATAGCAATGAGACACTAGATCTAAATGTGGCAAAACAATTTCATATGCAGTGTTGAAAATAAGAAATCTTCAACTTTGGTTTTTGATTTTCCTCAAAGTTGCTTAGTGTCTATGTTCATTTGATAAGGTATGTTTCCACCAGCTTTTCAAATGCACATTTTGAAGTATCACTTCAGAAGCTAGATGGCAATATAAAAAAAAACAACTCTCAAATTTGCAGAAGTTTTTACGCTCCCTTGAAGTGGTTTTTGGACTTGGGGAAAACGGATTAATGTGCAAAATGGGAGATATACATTTATTTTTTTAGAATCAGCTCTGATTTAGCAAACTTTCACCTCACTTGACTGATCAGCAGTTTCTGCTATTGCTGTCTTCCTGGATGTTCCTATTATGCATCACCTTTACTTACTGACATTTTAACCTAAGAACAGCTTGTCTGAAAACAACACATTCATCAAAACTTTCCTCCATCACTGATCTGTGGTCACTGCTAGATTGCAGCCTCTCCTTCTTTATTACAGCCATGCATGACGACCTAATGTGGACAATAACATATGATGATAATATGCTTTGCAGTGCTTTGTTACTTTGCTTTCAACCAAAAGGAAACACTGTAAATTCTCATTTCCTTTTTTAAAAACTTTTTAAAGTTTGTTTAAAATTCAGATTTCAGTTGGATGGAAACACAGCTTATGTCTGCTTCTATCTGTTTTAACCCTGTCAGCCAATGCAGAAGGCCGCTCACATTTAGCCTGGTTCTGCTGGAGGTTTCTTCCTGTTAAAAGGGAGTTTTTTTTTCTTCTCAAAGTTGTGTTTCTAAAAAAAAACAAGGCTTTGTTTTTTGTCCACTCTTTTGTCCACTTTTTTTTTTTTTTTGGAATCGTTGCATGAATGCTCGGTGTGAGGGATTGCTGTAGAGTGAACAGCATAATGCAAGAAAATGTCTACATTTACCACATGTTCACCAAGGAGGAGCATGTTCTGCACGTCACCTGACTAATGACTCTATGTAATCAGCCGGTTCTTCTCAGACACAAACTTTTTACCAATCTAATTGTATGATCTTATTTAATTGTCTGTAAAGTGCCAGAAGTTGATATTTGTTGTGAAATGGTACATTATAAAATAAACTGAATAGAATTGAAATTAAACTTGCATTGTTATGATGTAAAATTCAGTCTTCATATCTCAGTTGAAATCAGAGCACTCGAATGTCAGTGATGAAGCTTTAAGAGAGAAGATGTGGAGTTTTTTTTTATGGCAAACTTACTTCCCAGTGGAGATATCTGAACTAACCTATAGAACCTGGTGCTTAAAAATATTTTTATCTTTACAGATTTTAAAAATAACTCTATCTGCTTTTGCTTTTTAGAAAGTTTAAAATGAACATGTGAATGGTTCAGATGCATCCGCGAAACACAAACTGTCATAACGGGATGCAAAAAAAACCCTGATAGAGCCTGAGAGGTAACATGAGGAATCGAAGCAGAACATCAGCAAACAGCTGAAGGAGTTTACAGGCTTTCAGCTCGTAAACAGGTCCAAAGTATATCAATAAAACACTGTTTATTGTGAAATTTTAAATATATAGAATTTAATTTTATTTGTAAATGGAAGGTTGTTCCCACCATTCACACAGACCAAAACAAATGACATATGATGAGAGAAGCAGGGTGGTCCATTAATATCTTTATAATTGGGGCCGCAGTGGTGTCGGATGTAGGAGTTTCCACTGAAGTGGAGGGGCTGACGGTTAAAGCTCCGGTCCCGGCTTTCAGTATCGTTGTGTCCTTGGGCAAGACACTTCACCTGCATTGTCTACTGATGGTGGTCAGAGGGCCTGGCTTCTGTCAGTGACCCCCAGGGCAGCTGTGGCTACAATGTAGTTTGCCACCTTCCATATGCGTGTGAATGACTGAATGTAGTGTAAATCCCATTGGTCAAGTCTCATTACTTGAAAAAGTCCCAGTGTTACTCAGGAGCCGCCCTGCACTGGATAGTGAGGGGATCTTAGAAGGTCATTGAAGAATCCCATCTGAGTGAGATCTATGTCAAAGCTCCCTCAAAAACATTGTTAGAGAATCTAATGAACTATTTGAACTACTGATGCTATGATGTGACCATAACCATGACCAATTTAAAGCTCTGAACCTATGTCATCAGTATGGACTTTAATGTCTTGCAATTATTACCCACCCCTTACAAAAAGTTTAATTTATATGGAACTTTTTCCTATTTTGTGATTAATTACAATCTTCGTTGCATTTCGCTGTAATCTGAGGCATTAGATCAACGGCACCTGGAACAAAACTGATCTGAAAGTTTATTAGAAATACAAGCTGTTCTGTTTTCTGGTCTCATAGGTTTGTTAGAAAACATTAGAGAACAAACAGAACCATGAAGTTCAAGGTAAACCGCAATCAGATTAGGGAGAAATTTGTAGAGAAGCCTAAAGGAGGGTTAGCTTAGCAAAGACTATGCCAAGCTTTGCAAATGTCCCAGAGTTTAGCTTAATCATCATCATTTCAAAGTAGAGACAGAGATCACAAACACATGGAAATCCACCTAAAATGATACAATTTGCATTTTTGCAGGAGCAGCCAAGAGGCCCGTGGTGGATACCCTGGAGTTTCAATTAATCCACTACTCACAGAACAGAATCTGTTGACAGCACAGCTTTTAGTCATGCACAGTTAATTTATGGCTTTGATTGAAACTTTTTTCCTTGATACGAAATACCATAAACACAACATCTGTATAGTGAAACATGGTGGTGGCAGCATCATGGTGTGGGGGTGCCTTGATTTGTGGTATTTTAGATGGATATAGACTGCAGACAGGGCAGGGCCAGAATAATATTCAGGTGATTTACAAACATGCAAACAACACAGGAGCACAAGTGAGGAGGTAATGAGAAAACTGTTATGGTTGGACTGACGAATGAAAGCATGAGATGAGAAATGAAGAATATTAAGAGGCCTGTAAATCTTGAGATTTACTGTATGCCAGATTATCAGAGGCATACAGTAGACATCAGATGAGTCCAATAAACAGAATGCATTCAAAGTCAGTGGGGAACATGACAGCAGGAACAAGGAGAACAATTGAACTTTAAAAAAAAGCTTTATCAAGTCAGTCCACTTCTGGTTAAGTTGACTCATGTTATTCTTAAAAGAAGGAATGTTCCAATATAAAAACTTGGCCGATATAGACAACACTTTTAGGGGCAATAACCAACAAATAACACTTGTATTGTTTATTTCCCCAGCTTTCCTTCACTGAAAACATGACCAAACTAATGTCATTGCTCCCTCCTGTCCCAAAACACAAAAGTCCACAAGATGGAGATAAACATCAGTTCCTAATATGGGCCCAGTTTTACTGGTAAAGATTAGATCAAAGTGCTGATATATATCATGCATCCCTTAGCAGCAAATATTAACCCAACAAACTTAAAAATTAAGAATATATGAATCCCCTAATGTAACAGAAAACAAAATGACCAAATCAAACAAATCATAACAAGAAGGTTGGATTGTTGACAGGAAGATGGCTGAAAATAAACACATAGAGGCAGCAGAAGATCTCAGACAGCAGCTGTAAGGGCAGCTTCTTTTAAAGGTATAGTGGAGGATTTTCTTCCGGGTGGAGCATCAAAATAAGTGGTCCTCCTAATTGTCAATCATTCTGGTGATATGCTTACGTAAAGCCATCCTACGTGCTCGTCCCCATTTTCACTTACCTGTGTTGAGTCTGACATAGTTAAAAAATTGCAAATCTTCTTTTAAAAAGTAAGCTTGTATGAGCAATGCAAACATCAACTTTTAAACAGAGTGTGGAAGAGGAGAAATGGGCTCCTGCATGCTCTTGCATGCATTTAATAGGCCTTCTATCTCAGGAGCGGGTGCAGGGTTGTGCATGTGCATTTTTATTTCTTCAAAAATTCACGAAAATCCTCCACTATACCTTTAACCGACCAGACGAACTAGATAAAAAGGCATGCCAACTGAAACAATCACATTTTGTGTTGGTCTGTTTTTCTGATAAAGGGGAATATTATATAGAGTGTAAGGTGTTATGACTGTATTTTATTCTTTATTACCGGTAATGGATTTTTTTCTCTCTTTAAATAAGAACAAAAATCTTGTTCTAAACTGAGGTTCTCACACTCCCTTACCTAATAACCTAAATCATGGTATGTTCAGGGAAAGTAATTTCTAAAAGTCGATCTACATTCATTCAATCAGCATACATTGACCCATTATCAACTATGTGGGACTTGGTGCTTTCACACCGACAGTAGGTGGTGCTGCTCATTCTGATGCTCTGCTCAATGAAAGGCCCCAAAGAGATCCAGCCTTGAGAAAGAAATGCCTGGAATGTTTGCGAAGCTTATGTCAATTTCACGAGCTCAAGAGAAGAAAGCGCTGCGACAATAAAGGGGGGTCACCCTGGTGAGAATAATGTCATTACATGTGACCCATGCATGCACACTCCTGTGAATACTTTCCCTCGATGCAGTGCAGAGAGCCCTGCAGTAAACAAGCCAGGCTTTTTGCAGAGTGACGGTTCATATTTATAACCCCCCTGACAAATGTGTGAATGGGAAACGATATCCTTTATTTCCCTTCAAGGTGACAGGGTTGTGTTTTTGTTCATGTGGGCTTGTGGACATAAGCGACTTCGTTAAACTGACAAAAAGTGAATAAAAATGGCCATGTGTTTATGTTAGGATACTCTGGGGCATGATGGGAAAAGTGGAGGATGGAAAATAATCACAGGAGGTCAGATTTTTCTGGGGTGGGGGGGCTGCCAGCCATGGAAGGGAGGTATCTGAGGGCAGGGGTGTGAAGGTTTGAGAGGAATTGGAAGTGGGATTTTGTCAGTGATGTAAAGGCTCCCAGGGCCCTGGGAAAAGGGGCGGGGGGTGCTGAGCTTGGGCTTGTGCCAATATAGTCACTGTGCCAAAGCTCTGGGTGTTTTGGGGGACCAACACTCACCGGCAGATTTGTGGGAAAATCAAAACCAGGTTATTTTTCTGTTGCTCAGTCACCCAGGAAGAACAGGGGAGATTTCTGCAGGAAGCAGTGCAGAACTATCTATCTATCTATCTAAAAAAAAAAAAAAATCTACTGTCTGTTAATCAGAAGCTGGAATTTCACAGATCCAACGAGTGTCACATCTGGTTTTCAAGGCAAACAGACTTTCTCTTTTTTTTTTTTTACCACTGACTTCTTGGTATTAATCCATCACTTACAGTAGGTGGTAACTATTTATATGGATGTATGAATCCTTGTATTAATTAGCTAAATTCAGCAAAAAACAAACAAAACAAACAACCATTGAAAAGGGATTTTCTGGAATGCTGGAACTACAGCAATGTTATCATCAGATGTTAACACTAAAGTGTGGGAAGGGGGTATGTGGCTATTTTAATGAGAAACAACTGTTTCCTGCCATACTGAGCCTCAATTAAAAGTTGATGTCATCGAGTGATTGTGGCTCCCATAATCAAATGTTCAAAACTGCAGAAAACTCAGAATAACTCTAAGTTTTCATCACATCCAAGACAGATAATTGACAAGTCTGCTTCCTTTGCTCCTAAAGGTAGAAATAAATCAGATAAAATGAAGCCATAACAAGAAGTAGAAGTAATTTCAAGTTAAACCCATTGTGCTGATAGGATTTTCTGATCCTCTCCACTAAAAACTAGGGCAAGTTCATGGGGCTCTTAGATTTTGAGACAGTGGGCCCCCCATCAGACAAAGCTTGAAAAAAACACAACCCCCACCACTAAACTTTACTTCCTCAACTCCTGGAGGCTTTTGTTGTATGATTTTTATTCTACCCATTCCAATTTGATCAAAAATAAATTATGTCAACAGTATTTCTATCAGTTAAATCTCAGATCTCTCGATTAATTAAAACAATTTTCTCAACTATTTCTTCCCGACACACTTTTACAAATATAAGATTAAAAAAAAAAACAACTAAAAACGCAAGTCATGCTTTCCCTGAACTTGGAGGAACTGTAGATGTAATTTACCAGAGCAAACATTTCAGGTATTTTCTCAAAATTGTCCAATTTTAATGACTATTATTCCTGAACTTGCCAGGGCTTTCCGGAAAACTCATGTAAATTTTTCAAAAATTCATGTACTTTTTTACTTGTGTTACTTTGCAAAATATTAAAGGAAAGTTTCCTTAAAATTTGCCTTGTTTTTTGGTGCTGTGATTTGTAGGTTGCAGGAGAATACCTCGTAGGTTCTTAAAAAGTAACCTTTAAAATCTTAAAGCTATCTTGTAAGTTCCTGGACTGTTTAATAGCAATAGGATTGTAACTTTTAGGACTGGGCTCCTTTGGTGTTTGGCCCCTTGAGTGTCGAGCTCCAGGTGCTCTCGTCTGCCCTTCCCTGGTAGGTGCGACCATCCCTATTTCTGCTCTCCTTGTGTTCCAGTGATCTGGGGTGCCTCTGGATATCTGGGGCGGGGATCCACTCTTAATTGATCCTGGGTCCTGTAGGGTGAATCTGGAGCCACCCACACCTGCGATAAGCATATTTTCCTTCTGAAGAAGCTTACTCCTTTATAGATGAGCATGCCCATGCATGCACACCACAGGAGTTTGGTTCCACGGATACACACTTACACTAAATACTAAATTGCGTCTATAGATATAGACCACCTTGCCTCTAGTTCCCGGTTTGTATGTTTTCTGCACTGTTAAGTGTCAAAAAGTGTGTGGCAATCTAGCCTGGATGAGTTTAGGATATGTTTATGCATGTAAACCCCTTCAAAACCCTTATCTGTAAACTATTTCAAAAGTTATTGTTTGTTGTTTGTGTTTCTATTAGTTTAGCCATCATGTTAGCCGTTTAGATGTTAGCTTGACCCTTTCTATAAATGGAGGAGGTTGCTACTGCCTTCCTCAGGAAGCAACTCCAGAGAAACTTCCATCCATTAAAAGAGTGACCTTATCAATACTTCAACCATAATGTAAAATCCATACTAACTAGTTACCTTGTAAATTCTGGTGTCTACAGCAAATCAATATTCTGTTTTCTCAATTTGAAAACAAAATATCCAGCAAAATTGTCAAATATTTCTGTAAAATAAATATATGCAGCATGTATTGCAGTTTAAATATCTTGGGCTGATTCTTAACCCCAAACTAAAAATTAATAATTAGATTAACATAATTTCAAGAACAATACGTAGAAATCTAAATTACTTCAAGTTATACTTTTCCAATCAGGTGGTCCTCGTGTATATGCATGCAATGATATTCTCTCACATATCGTACTGCATGGCAACATGGGCCCAGGCCTTTTGATATGGCGGTCCGTTTTAACATAAGCTTCTTCTTACTTCTAAAATATATTGAAAAAGTTTTGACTAAGAAAAACTACATTTTGAATATCCTGACCAGTACTTTAATATATCAGAATTAATATTTATTATGATAAGTGAAAAGAACAATTTATGATTTCTTCAATCACACACATGATGTCACCTGATTCTTCAATTTTTAGTGCTCTTCTTCTACAAAGAAGAAGAGCACTAAAAATGGTGTTAAAAACACAAGAATTCACGTTGGACATGTCTGATATTGCATACCACTAAATAACAAGCACCAGAAAGGCTAAGATTGTCATGATTCTTCCCTTTGTGGACTTCTGTTTAAGTTTCTGTTTGAGTTTTCAGTTACCGTATTAATCTCATTCTCTTTTGTTTGTTGATGGTTTCTTTTCCATTTTTTATTATATTTAAGCAGTATTAGTTTTTGCGTTACTCTATGTCGCCAGTCTCCCTTCCCCCAGCTCCCTTCTAGTTACTTCTATCCACACCTGCACCCAATCTGCTAATTAGTCCATTCTTTGTTCCTTCCCTTATATATACACCTCCTGTGAAGTTCCTCATTGCTGGATCCTCTTCATTGCTTCATTTCTTCTTGTATGTTTCCCCTGAGAGTCTCTAGTTTTTGGTTTCTGAGTTCCCAGCCTGTTGTTTCTGAATTTAAGTTTTTGTACCATCTACTTTGCGTTAAAACTGAAAAAAACTATCTCTGCCCTCTCTACTCTGCATTTGGGTCCACAACAACATCCGCCAACCTTGACAAAGATGTCTTGTAAACTATCTGCCGAAAATGCTACGTAAATGCCAAGTTTTGACAATTAAGAGCGATTCAAGATATCTAAAATAAAAGTTTATCTACATTGAAAACAATGTTCAAGATGAGTTATTTTCAATGGAATTTTGATGGTTTAAAATACAACATATACATATCTATAACATGGATTCGTTTAATCATTGCTTTTAAGATATAAATTTAATTCCCACTTGTTGAATCCTGCTTTAGGATATCTTAAAATACATTCAATGTATAAATTCTTTTTTTCTAGAGACAAAACAAAAACAGATTCACCAAAAGCTCTATAAACCATAACTGTGTTTTTATTTTAATCTGCAGAAAGATTCAACGAGGGATAGGATTTGAAAATTAGCATAAGCAATAAACTCTTTGTTCATATCATCATGAGATAAAATAAGAAGGCTGGAATGACGGTATCATACCAAGGATGGGAAGCACTGTGTACTGGTGCAGAGGAAGTATTTCACATTGCCTGCTCGTCAACAGAGTCTTTGTTTTGGGAGGTTAATGCCTAATTGATACAGGCCTAATGAGAGTTGCCTGTGTGTGCAAAGACTGTATGAGCGCTGGGTCGGGGGGGAGGCTGGACGGTCGGGCTGTAATTGAAAAGGACAAGCGTTGTGTCGGGGAAAGCGCTGGGAGAAGAATCTATGGGAACGCTGGGAATGAAGAAAGGAAGAAAGGTGACACAAGATTCTGAAACATCAAATTAACATAATCTTTAAATATTAGGTTTCAAATGTACAACATAAAGGAATAAAACTGCCTCTTATCTGAGGCACCTGCTTTTTTACTTGCATGTTGAGTCTGTCAGCCTGAGACTATTCATGCATGAGTCCTTAGCTTCTCAGCAGACAGGCTGTCAGAGTGAAGGCTGGAGAGGCCTTCAGAGGAAGGGGGAGCCCCAAAAAGCGATGCACTTCAGAAACCCCGAAAGAACTACAACTGAGATTCTGGGTGGCAACATTAGAGGGGGGAAAGGTGGGGCCTGCATGCATAATGTCTGAAATATAAAAGGAATTACATTACATCAGTTGAAGGAGGGAGACTCATAGATATTAAACTTTCTATGATAACTAAATGTTTTTGGTGTTAAAAATAAAAAGAGTGTAACCAGTTAAGAGTAAGGGTCAAGAAGGCAGGAAGGAGTCAGTTTGATGAACAGGAGCGAGTGAGAATGAGGCTGAGTGTCGGTGAGGGAAGGAGGGAAGAGACAAACGCTCTGCTTTCCCACACTCGGCCGGTTCCCACAGTGGACCCGGATAATCCCTGTCTTAATTGGGGGAGAATTCCAGTGCACATGTTCCCTTGGAAAGAGTGTGGAGCGCAGGGAGAGCCTCTGACACATCAGACAGGCAGCAGCAGCGGCTGGCCTGATGCATGCTGTGTGGGATATAAACAGGCCGCCTGACTGTCAGCACATCTGATGCATAAATGAATGCTTCTCATGCAGCCTCACTGTGTTTTTAACCCCAATCAACAAGAGAATGGCTCTCAGCAGCCACTTAGCACTGCTGGCTCATATTCCACCATGGAAGAAATACGCTAAAAGTTTTGATTTCTGAACATTGAAAGGATTCCTAAGAAAACTGCCACGGTCATTTTTTTTTTGTTTTGTCTTTTTTGTGTCCCTCAAATATTTCTACTCAGATGTTAACATTCCCTCATCAGCATTCAGATCTAAATATGTATTTTCTATATTTTACCAGAATGATTAGTAATTACACTTCAAAAAGGTTATTACAAAAATGCAAAATGCAAAACGTGAGAAAACACTGAATTCATAGATAAATTATAGATTTAAATAAAGAAATTTATTAAAATAATGTGAAAAACTGTGCAAAATCTTCTAGATTTTTCACTTATACTTGTGCAGAATATAGAAACCTGTGCAAAGAACAAGGGAGGATTGAAACATTTGGTTTATTGGGTTTGATGGCTGCAGTAATGGTTATATAGCATAACATGTTTTCCAGTTGGATCTTTGATCTCTGCCCAAAGCTGAAGGGGTTGCGTTCGGTTAGCTGCCAGGTTTCCTTTAGATCAAACTTTGAGGCAAATTTTATGAATTTTCTGTATCTTTAAATGTCACATCAACTTTTTTTTTACATTCCAGAACCAGGTTTTTTATGCCTTTTGGGATTATTATCCTAATAGTACCAAGGATAGCTTAAATCAAGTAAAAATTATTATTAGAACTAAAGTAAATCTTAAATAGGAAATATTATTAAAAAAAAAACAAAAAAGAAAATGCTAAAGATGCTGTACATATTTTAAAAAAGATATTATCACCCAGGTTTAACATGATGCTTGTCCACCCTGCAGGTTTAGCAGCTTCATGTCTTCTGGATAGTTTTTTTTTTTTCTTCTCCCCAGTAGGTTTAGCAGAAGGTTTCAGAGAAGTCTTACACAGGCCCATTGATGAGGTCAGACACTGATGTGGGCTTGAAGAACAGGTGGAAAATTTCTGATCTAATGTATCCTGGAGATGAGCTTTCAGATTGAGCTTTGGACTTGGTAGGCCAGCCAAGTTCTTCAAAGCCAAGTCTCATCACTCATGTATTTATTGACCTCGCTTTCTGCTCTTGTGCAGTTATGTCTTCTGAAAGATGTAATGCATTACCTGCAGTAAAAGAAAAAAAAAATCTCACTTGGTGTAAAGTGTAAAGACAGATTCTGGCGCCTGTCATGATTTTGCCCTTTCTTGGCTTTATGGTTGTGTTTAAATTTTCTTTTTGAGTTTTCAGTTACACTTTGATTTATGTCATCCTGTGTTTCAATGAAATTGATTTCATTTCCGTTTTGAGTCATTCTGTTTGTTTTCTGGTTGTATTTGAATTTGTATATATTTCTTGTTTACTCTCTGTTGCCCTCTTGTGTCAGTCTCCTTCCCCTTGCTCCCTTCTAGATCCTTCTATCCACACCTGCTCCCTATCAGTTGATTAGTCCATTCTTTGTTCTGTTTCGCATTTATACTCCTCCTCTGCAGGTACTGTTTGCTGGATTATCTTCTTTTCTTCATTCTCCTTAACCCATCTGTTCCCCTTTTTTCTGGTTCCTGTGTTCCTTGATCGGTTATTTTTGGATGTATGTTTCTGTTGCCACTACTCCTTATTAAATCTGCATGAAACCACCTCAACTCCTGTCTCTGCATGTTGGTCCTCTACAAACCTCCACACAATGTGACAGCGCCCTTTTATAGATTATTTTAACTGAAGAAAACCAACTCTTTCAACCCATTTAACCTGATGTTAGGATAAGGACAGCACTGAGCTACTTGATATCCCCTTTCAAAGTTTTTTCTTCTATTTATTTTGAGTCTCTAATCCATTGATGTGTCTTGATATGTCGCATTTGTCAAAAACGGAAAACACCGATAATAACATAAAAAAGTGGTACAAATATCACTTCTTCTTACAATTATTCCCCTTGTGCACCATGCATGTCTTCCGTAAAATCTCTACTATAGGTGTTGCATGACATCTTTCAGAAGGGCAGATTGAGACAGGAGATTGTAGTAAAAAATGCAAGGAGAAACTAAAAACTAACCACAACAAGTGTGAAAGATACTTTCACCCTTGTCTGCCTCTTTACTCAATAAACAACGCAACAAAAGGTGCAGTGGACTGAGTCTTCTGGGAGGGAACCTAAAACAGTTTCTCAGATGAAAACAATTGAATTGGGTGCAGGAGAAAAAGCAGCCAATCTGTAGAGAGAGGATTTAATTTGATCCCATCTGAAGTGTATATCTCTTGTTTTGTCACAAACTTATGATTTTGTAACATAATCATCAGGGCTTGATCATTTTTAGAGGCTTTTTTGAAAGTAATGTCTAAATGTAACAATGAAGAAACATCTGAATCATAGTTGGACACATTTTAAACTCCCATGAAGATTCTGGGAAAGTTTGACCTGAATACAGCAGGGAATTTATGCAGGTGAACAAAAAAAAGAGGGTTATTTTCATGATGCTGAATAGAGACCTGAGCTTTATTTCCTTCTATGACATCAGTGGATGGAGGTTGTGTGCACAACTTGAAATGAAGACATGTAAATGGCTGCATGGGTCAGAAGAACATAAAAATGAAAGATAACCACTACTATGTATTTTCCCCTCTGTTTATATTGTGGAGACAAAATCAGTACATCAGTACAAACATGCACAGGACAGAAAACAACTCAGCCAATCAGAAGCAATGAACCTGAAAGAGAAATCTCTGTGTATTACACAACTGTTCATGGTGCAATCTGCAAGACTCGAAAGAGAACAATATACGGTACGGACCATTTGATGAGAAATAGTCACACAAAAAGTCTCAAAAGGGAAAAATTATGAAATTTGGAGAACACAGTGTAACAACAGCTCCTTATTGAAACGCATGGTGTTTATTGTTTTTAGATCTCAGAACTTCCTTTAAAACAACTCAGGGCAACGGGAACCAACAGACGCTGGGCTCCAGCAGTCATTTGCTGAGAGGTGGGGCCCCCTGGACAGGTCTCAGTCCATTACAGCAGGCCAACACAGAGACGTACCTGAAAAACTACTATACGTATACTTATATCTAAAAGCAATTTAGAGAGAGCAATTCATAAAACATTCATCTAATAGTCATGATTTTGGACTGTTGACGTTGGGGGAAAATAACAAGACTCAATCTTGTACAAGAGAACATGTTAAGTCCGTGAAGAAAGACCCCAAGCTGATATTTGACCCACATACTTTTTGGTACCAGACATGGGGGCTTTAGCCCCCACTGTTTACAGCTAACCCTGAAGTTTGAAGGAATAGACATCATGCCTATTTGTGTTGAAATGTCTCATCTTACAAAATATTACCTTTGTGTTGAACAATCGCAAATTTTCTATTTTATTTTTGCCAGATTCAAACCTGGGTCGGCCACATTGAGCACTAAGGCCTCTGCACATGGGTCGCGCACGCTAACCACTGCGCCACCTGGAAACTCAGGTTGTGGTGGGGCCTACTGTCAAAAGTGGAGTGGCTACTTGTTTGTCAATCAAACATTTTGTGTACGTGCCCCCCCGTATGTTAATTATGTAGGCTCCAAGTGTAACGCATGCGCTGTTTTGGCGAGCGGTCCGCCATTACATCAATGCACAAAGAACTACTCCTATGTTCGTGTTGCTGCTGCGGCTTTATTCTTTTAGCTATTTTCTCACTCTTTCATGTAAACTGGAGCGTCAATGGCCGAAAAGAATCCCAACAAACCTAAGAAAGTCTTTTTTCAATGTAGTTAAATAGAGGAGAGAAAGTTTATCCCTTTAGTTTTGTATGAAAAACAGACTTAAAGAACCTCAACGGGTGCGTATCTCTTTAGTCACGCACAAAAAATCTATTTAATTACGTACTTTTTGGTGGTTTTTTTAGCGTATGGCGTTCTCACCTTAAGCGTATGGTGTTGTCACCTTAAATTGTATTTTTTTTTCGAACATGACTAAAGGTATACACGCCCATCGAGGTATTTTAAAGTCTATTTTTCATACAAAAACTAAAGGGATAAATGCAAATCTGACGTCTTGAGCATGCGTGTTGACTATGGGTATGCTGGTCTGACAGGGTATGCTCATCTAAGTGTGTGTTTAGGAGATTCTTTTCAGAGATAGCGTGCCCTGAAGGAATGAAAGGGTCTGAAAACAGATGCTTTGGACGCAAAACTTCGGCTGGACAGATAAATAATGTTTAGTTCTGTAGTAAGTACTGTGGGTTTTTTTTTTAATTATGAAACCCGTACAGTGAGGAGCAGAGAGCTCTTCTTTTTATGAAGATTTCCTGCTGACTAGGTGCATCCTGACACTTTGCTGCCTCTCTAGATGAAATACAAAATTCCTGGCGGTGGTGTGTCCAACGAAGAGAAGGATGGGGCACTGACGCATGCACACGATTCAAAAATACACAAACAGCTGTTGGACTTATTTACAACCTGTCTGGTACCAAAAATCATTTGTACAATATGTTAGTTACTGGTCAAATCTGCACAAAGGATCCTGTTCCAGATGTTCCGATTCTTTCAAGTGCAAATGTACAACTTTAAGTTGTTTTGGGTTTCCTTTTTTAAAACAAAAATGCTTTTTTGTGGCAATCATCCTAAACAAGGCATACACAGTATGCCTTTAAATTCACAGCTAAGGACTTTTTTTCATTTAACATGCTAACTAAAACCTGTAGAGTCGAATGTTGAATTATTTTTTTCCTTATTTTGCTGAGGTGGGATCAAACCATTGTTTTATAAGTAAGAGGAATGATAATGGATGGAACTAAACAGAGATAAAGAGAGACAATCAAACTAAGGGGAAAATATCAATTCTAAATGTCCCAAAAAAATGGAAGCAAGAATAAACTAAGAAACTAAAACGTAATTATGACTGAGAAATACCAAAGCTATAAAATTTCACTCAGACTGATTATAATAAAATAAGATTAAGTCTAAAGAAGAATATTTACTAGTGATGACTTTCATAACAATTGTTATTCCTGTATTGTTACTGCAAATACATGATAAATGGGAGCCCTATAATATTTATTATCAGCTTTTTTTCTGCTGCTGCTAATCTATTTTAGTGCTGTGGTCAAACTATGACATCAGTGTTTAGGGATGCCTGTGGTTGTGCTGTCAGTATCTGGAAGCAGGAGAGATGGCAGCTGTGCTGAGTTTAGACGGTAAGTTTGTAAGTCCGGCCTTCAGTGGAGGGGGCAGCACTTCATCCCTCTGTCCAGTTTTTTCTCTTTCTGTTTTTTCATTGGCGGGGAAAAAAGCAATGCCTACTTGATTGACCAGGCTTGTGCTTCACCCACCTCCATACCCATGTCCACCCTGTCCTGATGGATTTTCGCAGCACATTTTGGAAGGGATTACAGCCATCTGCAGGCTCTTGAGGAACAAAGGGAGCTCCGTGCTCTCCTCCCCTCAGCACTTCAGAGGGATAACATGGTCCATAAACATGCATTTGGATTTTTTCTTTTCTACCTTGACCTCTGTATCTCAACTCCACACACTTCAAAGCGGAATATGTCATTTCCTCCAAGCGCTAACACAAGGCACTTTGTAAAGACAGTGTCGTGTAAGCTTGAACTTTTCCATATTTTTCAAACTTTAAATAATTTAATTAGGATTTTATGTGTTAGATAAGCATAAAAAAACTGAGCAAACGTAAATCAAATTAGGTCAGTTTCTGAAATAGATGTATTTCCCCTAGATCTGAGAAGGTAAGACAATTTGGCAATAGAAGAAGATGGTTTACATGTAAAATAGGAAAAAAAACAGTCAATTATCTTATTCCAAGTGCGTCATTATGCACTATAATTTTCTACAACTGAATAAAAATGAAACTGTGGTAAAAATCGTCGGACCAAATGAGGAAAGATCCAGAGTTAGTTCACAGCTTCAGCTACTACGGCTAGAAAAAACTGATTATGGCCGAAATCTTGGTGTCAGTTCTGAAGGTTCAGGTCTGAGTCCAGACCTGAACCTTCAGAGGCACATAAAGCCAGTTATTAAGTAAACATTTTATTACATTAAGAACATTTCCAGGATTAGAGGACTAATGTCCAAATAGGAGCTATAAAAAACTGCATTTATCTTTAGTAGAATTGATTTTTGCAACAGTGTCTACATAGGTTTGTCTAAAAAGTCCATCAGAAAGTTGCAGCTGATCCAAAATGCTGCTGCCCATGTTCTCACTAAATTATTTAGTTTAAGTTTGTTGTCCAATTGTTTTAATTGTTTTACACATGTTCTTTTTTATCTTTATTTGTTTTGATTCTGCTTTGATTTTTCTTCTATTGTACTGTCATAAATTCGTACATAAGTTTGTACTTATTTTTAGATCAGTTGTAGCGTATACATGTTATATGTTGCCACTTTTATCTACTCTTTTTAGAAATGAACATGACGGTGTGGACTTTGCATGTTAGAGCTGCTTAAAGGTACAGAGGACAATCTTTTTTCTCTTTGTGGATCATATAAATAAGTGGTCCTCCTAATTGTCAATCATTCTGGTGATATGTTTACTTAAAGCCGTTCTACGTGATCGTCCGTTAGATCTTTTTCTCTGCGCATACGCATTTTCAGATGTGTATGTGTGGTGAGCTATGGTTCAGACACTCATTGAAGCTTACCTTTCTCCCTGCAATTCTTTGAAAATGGCCAAGGGTCGTAAGAGAAAAAGTGTCTACAAAGTGTGTGAGAAGAAAGGAAAGGCCTCAGAAGAGGCAGATATATCCTGGAATGCTGTTTGCAGAGACCTCTACTCGCAAAGCATTATGGGTTTTGCTGTAACAGCAGCCCACTGTTGCCATAGGCTGTCACTACCTGACAATAACAAAGATGGCGCAGGCACCACGCAGTGGAGGAGGAGTTACATGATCAAGGGGAAGCAAAAAAGCAGTGATCATCTGTATAAACTGTAAGTTAACTGAGTTCACTATAAGGTATAGTCCCTGTTCTATTTAGTGACTGAGGAATTTAGCAGTCAGAGTGGGCGTTGCGACACAGTTGGCTTGTATGAGCTATGGCTGGCAGGCAGGAAGGACAACCACCCTAAACATACAACTAGAGATACAGATGCAAGCATATTCATCTGTTTAAGTGGTCTAGTCCAAGTCCATAGAGTACTTCAATATAATTAAGAATCCTCAGTGAGACTTTGAAAATGTATTTGTCAGAGATGCTATTAATGCAGTCTTTAGCTGTTTTTATAAGAAGGGTGATATATTTCAGTCTGTAGGTTTGCAAATCTGCTTCCCACTTGTAAGATTTTATTCACTTTTATTCGCTTTTAAAACTCAGTAAAAATTTTCAACTTCTTTGGAGGGTGGTTTGAGACAAGTTTCTAACCAATTTGAGTTGCAACTTTTCCTAATGTTTCTCCCATTAGGGAGGAGAAGGTTATGGAAGCTATTGTTTGGTGATGGATGGTGTTTTTATTTCTGGAGGAGGAGAATTTAAACTTTTCTGAGCCTTGAATAGTCAAAGTTTCCTTCTGGAAATGATCCTCCGGCTGTTAGAGTGTGTTTTGAGAAAGCGACATGTCAGCAGGGAATTAGCGATGCCAAATTAGCCTCCTCATAAACCCCAAACTCACTGTATACTGGTGGGAATACAGGATGACATACGGGTGTATTAATGTGTGTTGATACATTGTTGGGTTGATGTTCATCACACTCCTCAGTTAACCCTCTATGGTAGGCTTAACAATGCCATTTACACTAAAATAACATTTTGAGTCCTAATACAGACCACAAAAACTATCTAAATATTGTGTACATATTTGTCTACATTTCTCTTTTTTTGCTTACAGTAATCATTGCATCATAAAACATAAAAATGAAAAGGCTATCAATACTTTTAAATCCCAAAAGTTTGGAAAGCAATATGAGTGTATTATGAAAAAATTATGGTAAGATTTTAATGGTGGCTTTAATTCAATTCCTAACTTTTAATTAAAATCATTTTATTTGCTATTAGATGGAGAAAAACAACTAGTTTACATAATTTCAACAAGTCGTTATATGTAATGATTTGCAAAGGGTTTAAACGTGGCATAATAACAACCCGGGCCCTCTTTTAACCCAACAAAAACTCTTACTTCTGTAATTCTCTGACCTCTATAATCATTTGAAAAGCAACTAATGGTCACTTCTTGACCAGGAATTGTCTTCCACCTTAGAACATGATACATTATTTTATTTTTTGCCCTTTCTTCTGTCTGTCTTCTGTCTGTAGGTTTTCCCTCAAACCTCCATTTAATTAGATGAACTCTTTTGATTTAAATGTGGAGCAGCTCTTATATCAAGGGTTGAAAAAGCTGCTTCCCATTATTTAATACCATGGTAAAAAAAAATATAAACTCACTCTGTTGTCTATTACCTGTATTAAATACAATTATTCTTTAATTGTAATACATCAGAAAAGAATAGAGAGGAGCTAAAGAGCTGCACAAACTTGTATGAAAACCTAAAGTAGTTTCTGGCACAGAGGGAGAGATTCCTATGAAAGCAATGTTGATCTCTGTTTTGGATTCTTACCAGAAACAAGCAGCTGTGGACAAAGCTGTGGGAAAGATTTCAAGGTGGAACGATGACTGGACAGTTCCAGTTAAGAAGAATCCAGAACGACCAGCCTCAGAATCTCAGCTGCGTATTAAATGATTTATGCCCTGTGGGGGAAAGAGATGAATCTCGATTACTTTGCTGTGACTGATGAGATAAACATGTCAGATGATTTACTGAAAGACGAGGCCAGAAAACACAGACTGTAAACAAACCAAGGAGAAGTTATTTCCAATGATGATTTGGTAATCAGACTGTGGATATTGTGTCTTTTTATTTGTATTTGTTTGGAGAAAACGTAAAAAATTACCTTAAAAAGTATTTACACACCTTACTCCGGCCCATTTGTTTGACAACCACCAGCTGCTGTATATTTCTTTTAAACATCTGTATTTTGTGCAATATGGAACCACAAGGATACATGTTTGTAAAACCTTTAAACAAATAAAACCTAAGAAGAAGGGGTATTCATTTGAATGAGTCACTAGATTTGCTGCAACAAGAGCTGGAAGTCATTTAAGGCGTGTCTCTTTGCAGATAGACTGTAATTTTTGCTACTTTTTCCTTGCAAAGTAGTTCGGGCTCATTTAAATTGGTAAAAGTGTCTATTAATATTGACTTTTTACATTTCAACACGGATCTTTTTGTCCATTCTACACATGAATATGCTTGAATTAAGGAATACCGCCATAGTTTTTTTTTTTATCCCAGGACTCTTTTTGTACCAGCCCTATTCATGTCCCCATTCACTCTGATCATCACCCATAAAGAACCTACACCATGATGCTACCACCACCATGTTTCACAATGGGGATGTTGCACTAAGGGTATGCATTATGCATAGACTCCAAAAAGTTATTTTATTGGTCTCATTTCTACTACCTTCCTCACATCAAAGCAGTTTTTGTTGTATAAAAGTGCATTTTATTCAACAATATCTATCTTTTTGCAATTTATTTATAAAAGACCGATTAAAGAGGTAAGAAAATAATAATCATATTGTCAACAAATTCCTCCACCTCATCCTTGGATCACTGTAGCTCCCACACAGTTATAATGGGCCTCTTGTCTGATTATCTGCTAAAGATGCTAAAGATCCAGGAATGTCCCTGAAAGGTTTTTAGTTGGGTGAAGTGGCTGCACTGTGTCCATTAGGTGTACATTAGGTTTTTTGAACCCAACCCTGCTTTAAACTAATTCATTTGTTCATCTTTAGTAGAACTGATTACTATAATGGTGTCCTCATTGGTCTGCCTAAAAAGCTGCTCAAAATCCTGCTGCCTGTGTCGTGACCAAAACTAAGTGGAGCACATCAGCCCAGTTCTAAAGTCCATACACTGGTCTCCCACATCTCAGAGACTAGACTTTTAAAAATATCAATTCAGTCTATAAATCGCTAAATGGCATAGCTCCAAAATATATTACAGACTTGTTGTCAGTGGATCAACCGCTTAGACCTCTCAGGTCCTTTGGTTCTAATCTACCTTGCAAACCTGGAACCAAACATGGAGACGCATCATTTAGTTCTTATGCTCCACTAATCTGGAATAAACTCACTGAAAACTATAAAACCATTGAAATCCTCAGTTTTTTTTAAAATCAAGGTTAAAAACAGAGTTACCTTTGACAGTGCTATCTAAACATTATTAGTTAAAGGTATAGTGAAGGATGTCCTTTTTCCAGGTGGATCATCAAAATAAGTGGTCTTTCTAATTGTCAATCATTCTGGGGATATGTTGACGCAAGGCCGTCCTATGTGCTCGTCCCCATTTTTACTTACCGTTTGTGAGACTGACATTATGATAAAATTGCAAATCTTCTTCTGGTAAGTAAGCTTTTAAACAGAGCGTGCACGAGGAGAAATGGGCTCGTGCACGCTCTTGCACATGTTTAATAGGCGTTCCCTCTTCAGAGCGGGTACAGTTTTTTTTCCTTGCTAAACATTTTTTTTTATTTAATCATCTTATTTTAATCAATTGATTAAATAATTATAAGGCGACAGTAGCATTTGATTCAGGAGTTTTCCTTGTAGCTGGGTACATTTGGGTGAATGGGTGAATTACTGAATGTAGTTTAAAGCTCTTTGGTCAACTCTCCTTACTTGAAAAAGCACTATAAAAGTACAGGCCATTTTAATTTTAGTTATTTGTGTTGACTTTATGCCATGGCAATGTACTTTTCTTTTTCTTTAAGCTTTGAGTTTTCATGCTACTGAATTGTGCTTTATAAATAAACTTACTAACTAATAAGGCCAGTAAATTGCTCTGAATTTTATTCTAAGGTATTAGAGTAAAGGGGGTGGATCACAAATGCTTAATTAACTTTTAAGACTTTGGAAAACATTGCATATTTTCACAGTTATGTGGAACTTTAAGTTTGAGAGTTATAGGTTTATCATGAAAAACAAATGGAAAACAGAGGAGGAAATGGTTTTGTAAGGAACTGTAGATTAGTAATTCTTTATCAAGCAGCTGCAGAGTCTGGGATGTTTGCAGGGTCTTAAAACAGTGACCAATATTGTGCGTGTTTGCATGGTTGGATAACAAGCTAAGTAACTGTAAAGTTCTCCTGAAAAAAGGCGCACCTTTCCCGTTTCAGCTCTCATCTCTTGAGCTTTGTCTCCGACCGCTTCCCCTCAGACTCCCACAGGGACTGATGGAAGTCTACACCCAAAACAACTTTCTCTCGACACGAGAATCTCAGTTTCTAAGTGGTTCCTGCTTTGACTTGTCCACATCTCACACCAGCCACAACACGGACAGAAAGAAAGAAAAACAAGAGGAGTCTGTAGAAAATGAAAGGATGTAAGAACCACATGAATTTCTTCATTCAGAAACGGTGATTAGACATTTTCACGATTTCTGTGCAACATATTAAAGTCCAAACATTCTGTTGTTAGACACATTCAAACAAGCTTTTTCTTTTGTGGCCTTTGCAAAGAAAACTCAAAACTATGCAAGTGTGACAACAGTGACATAAATTGTGGACGGGGGGTCTCAACAAAATGACAATAGCGCAGGAAGTTCAGCTTTGTCAAAATGTCAAATGATATATAGGTGAGGGGCAATAATCAGTGGCTCTTTGTTTAGGCTTATCAGACTGGAGCAGTAACTTCAGTTAGGCTGGAAGGGAGGGTGTGTGTGTGTCTGCAGGGTGCACCCCCCCTTCCATGCAGGATGTTTTAAAGGGGCACTGAGGCAATAAATGGCTGGGGAGGATCCATCACATCAACTCTTGATGCAGACGCCAAGCAGGAGGATTGGGCAGGCAGTTCCAGGACGCCTGTCAAGCTTTTGTGATCCTTTAAAGTTAAACCCCATGTAAATTCTCCCAGCTGCTGTATTACAGAACCGGCTTAATGCTCGCAATAAATCTCAGGTTTTACTGAGGTGTGCACGACACAGTTTAATTCAAAAAGAAGAAACAGGTGGTGAATTTACTGCAGAAGGCTCAGGGAAAGGTGGACAGGCTTTGTGTTTATGCAGTCCAAGCAGAAAGGGCTGTGCTTTCATTGTGTACACGTGGTCAGGATGAAACGAGCGACTGTGTGGCACCTTCGGCCCAGTCTGGTCTGCCACACCACTCCCTAATGGCAATTTATTGCTTCCTGAATCCTGAAAACAGGAGGCAGAGGACAACGGGATTCCAACTGCTGTTTTCAACCTCCTTCCCAGTTCAGACTCCGACCGTCCCCAGTGCCCTCCGCCTGCCAAAGTGCACCACAGTCCCTAAATCTCTCTAGCCTTTCAGGCCTTCTCCCTCTCACAGGGACAGCATTTGTTCTTGGCTTTTAGGAATCTGATTCATGGGTACTTGAAGTGTCTTATGCCTGAGAACCTTTTACTGTGGAAGAAAGCTTGAAAACTCCTAGCGTAACATAGGCTGAACAGTTCAGATGTGGAAAGTAAAGAGTCAGAAATTAGAAACCAAACAATATTTATGTTTTTCCATAAAGAATATTTTAATAGCACAAAACAACATAAAAAAAAATCAACAGAACTTTAAGTTTTTGTGTCTTTATAACATTTCTTATGGACATATTTACATTTAGTTTCATATAAACATAAATTCACAGCAGAAAAAAACAATATTGGCAGTATAAGCATTTAGGCATAGAACTTCAGCATGGTAATTTGGTGTGAACCTTTTTTCTCCTTGAACATCTAGTGCACATGAAACCTGGATT
Organism: Cyprinodon variegatus; assembly: GCF_000732505.1. Classification (NCBI taxonomy): domain Eukaryota; kingdom Metazoa; phylum Chordata; class Actinopteri; order Cyprinodontiformes; family Cyprinodontidae; genus Cyprinodon; species Cyprinodon variegatus. The sequence continues at coordinate 520,160 of NW_015150566.1, forward strand.
GCTTTTTATACACCATTAAAACTACAAATGCACCAATCAGGACTTTGAAACCCTTTTCTGATGGCTCTGACCTCTGATACTGATTTTGGCCAGTTCAGATTTCTTTTTAAAAATGTATTTTCTTATACAAAAACATAAGAACAGCATTTAAATTCCTTAGTTTGAGCCTTCTTGTTGTGAGAGATAATTAATTATACAGTAATAGCAGATGAGATATATCGCCGTAAAGCTGTTTTTTCTCATGTTTTAAAAGAAAGGCAGGTGTCCTTCTAATTTTCCACTGATTAGAATGGCTAACCTTCATAAAATAGATCTTCCCTTGAGAATTATTGCAACTCTGAAATTTCCAAAAGGCTTCCAGAATGTTTCTAGACAGCTAAAAGCTCAGGAGTTCGCCCTTCCTGTTATCTGCTATAAGTACTGGTCTCTCCGGCAGCTTGAATGAAAGGAAGATATTTCATATTATGCTTTTGCCGTTAAAAGCTTAGAAAACTATCTTGAACTCAAGTCCTTGAGTCCTGCTGCAATTTTTAGATGTGCCTCTTAGTTGATAAAGCTGAAAATCCTCAGATTCAGGTCAAACACCAATTTCATGCTACATCTCTAAATAAAAGGCATATTTTCATTTTAACTAGACCAACACTGATAGGATGAATACATGTATCACAGGTTCCTTAAATTCACTTGTATTTCTTTTACCATAGCCAGACAATAGTTATTAATAGAATGTGTATAATGCGAATTGTCTTCAGTTTTATAAATATTTGCTGAATCCTGGCTTCAAATTAAGGGCTGTTTCCATCAATCTCCAGTTTATTTTATCATTAGATTTGTTGGCAGGTGGCATTGAATAGAAAATAAATGTTTTTACTCTCCCGTTACTATATTTCTTCTTAACTTAAACTGCTCCAACAGCCTTGTTTTACTACTGTATGGTCTCTCTATTCTGTACATATATTAAAATTCTTCGTTGATCCACTATGCTACATATAGTTGCTTTTCTCATTTGGTTTTTAGTGCTTGCAACATTTCACTTCAAGGCCATTCTCTTCTCCTTAATGAGTGCAAATAATGTTCTGTGATTCTTTTCCAGAGGTTTCTATGTGACCTCCTTGATAACATGACAACACAAGCGGAGGAAAGACCATCTGCACATGATCCAACCAAAAAGAAAACATAGAAAGGTGTTCTGAGGTGTTTTTCTATGAAAACCTTGGCTAGCAGACAGTAAGCTTGCTGCTGGATTTTACATTGTTTTCCTGAGTTTTAAATTAGACAAGAATGAATGGCTTTTCCGAGCATAGGCTCTCTGATCCCTATTTGTTCAGATGTCCACCGCCAAGTCCTTTCATCCATGTCTAGGAAGTCATGACTCCACCTTGTCTTTTGGACCATGACTGCTTATTGCACTGAAATGCCTGATGGCAGAGGGTTCATTTCTCTCCTCAGTCCTTTGGAATGGCCACATCCACCGGTGGCTCCGTGGCTACAACGGTGTTGATTTGCTCGCTGCGGCCTCCTCCTGGACAGGGCTCAATCTGGCCGGGCTTTCAGCTCCACGCTTTGATTCTGCAGTGTAGATGAGCAGCACCAGAGCTTCTCAGTCTACGGGCAGTTCACAGGGGATCTGCTGAGCTGCTTTGGCCACAGTGTAAGTCCTCAGGAAGTCCTTGTAGCGTGGTGCACACCCCAGCCAGGCCTCCCCGAAATGGACCCTGCCAGTGAAGAGGAAACTGCCTGGTCCCGGCTTGACACCGCACTGTAGCAGAGTCCGGATTTCACCACGGCTGGCCAGCCGACTGTTGCTGGTGAAAAGGGTGTACTTCTGACGAAAGACCCGGGTGGCGCTGACCTTGATCACGGCTGCTCGAAGAGTTTCATCCTCCTCAACAGAGCGGATGTTCCCTCGCACAACTGAGAAAAAAACAAAACAGGACACTTAGGTTTCTGTTGCTTGTTTTAAAACACGTTTAACATAACATTAAATGTAGTAAAGAAGAAAATTCTGTTCAGCTTCTGTAAAGCATTGGGTGAATATTAACTTTTCAAAACATCTGGTCTCCCTAATAATCTGTCTAGTAGTAATTGCCGTCAGGACATCTTCCTCCTTTGGTTCAAAGTGGTTCTAATGACGGTTCAGTGCCCTTACTAGAAACACTCAACGATGTGTCCAACATAGGAAATTTGTCTTTTATCATTATTGTCTTTTTCTCTAAACCTTCACTTCTTTGTTTTACAAATGTACCTATGAGAATTTAGTATCTTTTGATTGTCAGCTCATTTTATACGAACAAAGATACTACTATGTCCTTTTTTAACTTCTACATTCTGATCTACAAAGCCTTAATGTTCCTGTTTCATGCAGGAAGATAATTAATGGTGCCGCCTCCAGCCTCAGTTTGCTGTGTAAATATCTTTTTTTTTTAAAGCTGTCCAATACAAATTCACATTGATAGAATAGCTGTTGTTTAAAAACAGGAGTGATTTTCACAAAATCCCTAAATTCCCCATTTAAGGGCTTCTGTTTTGATTTTCTAGTTTTTGTAATAGTGCCAACTTGAATCTCTGGTATCTTACCAAAGTCACTGGTGCAAACTGCCATTAGGATCTCTGTATCATTGCAGGGCCTGCATGCATCTGAAGAGACAACAAGTAGCGGCAGAGTTAGTTGATGACACCCAACAAGGCAAAATTAAATAAACACCAATATGCAAATCCCCTGGAAATGAAAAAGATCATGTATATGTCACACTCAATGAAACCGTAACCTTCATCTTAAAAGAACACAAGTATAGAGGGAGGGATGAACCGCTGTAATAAAACCGACAGCTGCTGCTTTTTACAGAGGCAGAGGATGACCAGAGAAGGTGAGAATCCTCCAACACAGAGATTTTAAAGGGTGAACTAAACCTCTGCACTAAAGCCTGTCAGGGTGTCTGAAATCACACCTCCTCCAAGTCCAAGGGGAAGGGGTGAGGGAACTTCTCTACTTCCCAGAAAACAGAAAACCTTTATAATAAAAGCTATAAAACACTTTAACATAACAGTTACTTAAGTTTAGATTTATTGATAAACCCAACATGCTGCATTGCCTGAACTATGGCTTGAAGAAGAAAATGTAAAATTTTTAAAGTGCACTACCCCCCCAACCCAAGATAACATTCCAGTCTTTAGTGAAAACTTCTTGATAAATGGGATTCCTTCCTTTCTACCCCCCCCACCCCCGCCTTTCAGCCTAATAACAGTGTGTATATGTGGGTGAAGGAGGGAGGGGCTGGGCTCCTGCAGACAAGTTCCCCTACAGGGAGGCAGTTCCACAAAGGAGCAGAGCATCTCAGCTGGGCAGAGGCCTCTGTGTTGCCTAGGCCACCGGAGTAATCCCAGAATACTCATGTGGCACTCATTCAAAGGGCTGTGGACTCCTGAGAGATCCCCCAAATACTGAGCTTTTGTCCCCCCCTCCTCAACCCTCTCCAGCTCCAAACCAGCACGGCTCTGGAGTTAGTTTGGCGTACTCCTCCCCTCTGCACCCAGCATTAAAACCCATACAGACCTCCAATTTATATTTTGGTCAATGGTTCATATTAATTTCTTTGCTGTCGAACCGTAAAGCCCCTTAAACATCTCAGAGGTTTAATCTAAAAATGTTTTTTTTTTTTTTTTACTAACAAGGTTAACTCACCTTCAGTGCTGATGGAGTTGGAATCCAGCGACATGCGAGCCGTCCAGTCCCCCCTCAGTTCATAACGAAACGAGGCAATCCTCCTGCTGATGTCCTGATGGGGCGTCGCCTGCACGAACAGGGCTAACCTTTCTCCTGGTGTCCAGCTGAAGCAGCGCACCCTTGGGGGAGGGGATGATTCTATCCTGTCCCCCACCAGTAGCTCGAGTACCCCATCCCTCTCCAGGTAGAGTTGGGCCCCGTGAAACTGCTCAGAGGGTTTTACGCAGGCAGTGATGACCCCAGAGCTGCCACCACCGCCAGGTCCCACTGCCCCCATGGGGGACAAGCGAGGTGTGAGGGTGAGGCGCAGGGCTCCTTTGGGATACAGCCAGTCCAAGGTGCCCTCTGAGCAGTGGAGGGAGATCTGCTCCACGCTGCCCTGCTCCTGGGACAAACCACTGTGAGGGAGGGGAGGAAAAATACAAAATTAATATCTTTAAATATAGTCTATATCCATTTGCTAGTGCAGGGGGGACTGAACCCTCTGTCCAGCAGCATTACAGGCAGCGTAAAGACAGTTGGTCCATAACAGACTGTAATAAGGGGGATTGGTGGCCTAGTGGTTCAGGCATCAAGCTTTGAATCCATAAATCTCTGAGTTCAAACCCACTCCCACAGCCTCCACTCTGGGAGCAAGACCCTTAACCCCCGATTGCTTCCTGGGTGCCCTATGATGGCAGCCCACTGCTCCCCAAGGGTTAAATGCAGACATATATTTCTCCAATGTGAGATCAATAAAGTTAAATTATTTTTTTTATTATTTTTTTTTACTAAATTAAACAATGAAAACCCATCAATAAATAATGTGCATCTCGTTTTTATGTCCAATATAGCAACCGATTTATATTACTCAACCCCAGTCCCTATATTGGGGCTGGGTTAGAAAATATTGCCTAACATAGGTACCTGATTTCATGAAGTGCTTTACATCATTATATTATTTATTGTGCATTTTTGCACTATCCAATTGGGGGTCCAGTATTTACTCATTTCCCTTCCCCTTTAGAGAGCTTAGTCTTGTCTTACTCTTGATACAAACTTTTGAAACTTTCAGGCCTCTACTTGATGGCCCCAGGAGATAAAAAGGTCACAAAGTTTACACTATGGTGGCAGATTATCAATGGCCCTTGGGCTTCCCACCCTTTGAGTCGCCCCTGTGCATTAATGAATGAAAAAAGTTTTTTTTTTTTTTTTTATGTTTTATTACTTTAGAGAAATAAATCAATAAAAAAGAAAAAACGCGCCACCTGCTGGCTGAGCTTAAACAAAAAAAAAAAGTTTCATTTGGCATCATGACATCACCAGATTTTTTTTTAACTATTTGATTAAAATTTAAGTAAATAATAGAAGAAAATATGCAATTAAAACAAAACGGTTTTTCTGTTTGTTTGTTTTTTTTTTCACACGAGGCTCTAAATAAATCCTGCTGCCTCCTGCCTGTCTGCCTCCTGCAGACAGCCCAGAGGCGCGTTCGCTGCAGAGCCAACCCAAACATTTTAATTACACTCAAACAAGTTTCAGCCTGTTGCATCCAAAGGCACCTGTAACCTGTCTTTGTGAAAACATATGCACACGGAAAAACAATAAATAAATAAAAGAAACACTTGCCTTCCTCTCCAGCTACACTGGTCTTCCGAATAATTTGAAAAGCACGAATGAAAAATGCCCAAAAGCAGGATCCAGGTAGAGTTAATCCGCAGCCCAAAGCCAGGCATTTTCAACCGATCACAGTGCAAAAGAAAAAAATATATTTATAAATTTCCAAAACCGATCAGAAAGCGAATTCCCTGTAAACTGAAGTCCTATCTCCGGTCATCTCCATTTATCTGCATCTCCAAACCCTGATGCGCGCAACAGGACACCAGAGCGCCTCTGCGCTCTGCAGACACAGAGCTGTGAAGTTATTCCCCTCTGGAAAAACTTCAGCGACCAATCAGAGGCCGAGCAGGGAAACTTTAAACCACTCTGTCAGAGGGTTAAAGGGGTGGGGGTAGTCTGGCCCAAATCAGTAACTGTATGCAAAGATAAACCTCCTATTGTGTTGGACAGGTCTGCATCGGAATTACAAATGAACCTAATGCACATGAATTACAAACTATTTAAATAGTGGGCGTCAAGTATTGTTTTTGCATCTCATAATGCAGAAATAAATTAGCATGTTGGGTGTGTCTGTCACAGAACAAAGAAATGTTAAATTTTAACAAATTTAAAACTAATAAAGATATGAAAACAACTTTATGACTGTATAAAAGCCCTTGTATCTGGGCTTATTTCTCTTATTAGTAATTATGATAATATGTTGTTAAAATAATAAAAAGGAAAGGTTAAAAAAATGTAGAGCAACTATAAAACTTAAATTCTGTGAAAAAAAATAACTTATATTTGGTTATTTAGTGTTAATTTCACACTAAAAAGAGGGATTAGTGATTCGACACAGTATTCTGGGTTAGTAATTTTACCCAAAAAATGGGCTAAAGTAGCTTAATGTCTACTATTAAATTTACCTAACAATGATTCTTTAACTCTGTGTACTTTTCTACACAAGAGTTAAAAAAGAAATGATCAAAAACAAAACAAACCCTAAGTACCATTTTATTTAAATACAAAAAACCAGGTTTTAATCAATACAGAATATTTTCACCAAGTATTTGGTTAAAGTGTGAATAATGAACCATTTAGCACTTCTTTGCACTACATGCTGATGTTAGAGTGAACAAACTTGCTATTTAGCGAGAACCAATGTCCTTGACACAACAAGAATTGATATTAAAGGGTTAGTTAAGGAAGTTTTGAAGTCCTTTGAAAATGAAAAAAACAGAGGGAGGTCTTTGACTGTTGTCTCAGCAAGTAGGCAGAGCTGCAGTACTGGCAGGGGTGCTGGATAGCTTCCCTCTCTACGCCCATGTGGAAAACCACAGTGTCACCTCAAAATCAGATGCAAATTTATTGCCAAGTAGGTTTGCAGTTACATGGAATTTGACTTGTAAGACAAATTTGATATATATACAGAATACAGAATCTATAGACTTAGACAGATTTTATTTGTCATTTTGTTTAACAAGTGTAAAACAAAAAGAAATTTCATCTGGAAACAGCTCACTGGACTATCACTATCTATATACAATATAAAATGTACAATATAATATATACAATATATAGTGCATAGCTATATACTATATACCTAGTAGGATTGTCCATTTCGAATACTATGTTCAAATATAGTGATGCTCATCGGTGCACTCGGCACCTGCACACCTTAAGTCTGGACCTGATGATCCATTTTATAGTCGTGTCTTCTGGCCTTCAGCCTCATGTCTTGGACACTCGGGTGAAGAGAGGGGCAAACACTGCAGCAAACTTGTAACATTCTACATGTATGATTTTATCATTTCTTATGAGCTTCAGTCATCACCCAATTTCACTTGAACAGCCATGAAGAGTTTTTAAACACAATTTGCATGACAGTAAATCAGTAAACAGTGAATCAGTGAAAAACACATTTGAATGGGACCTCCTGGGCCCTTCTGATCAAAATAACAACCTGGTTGATAGGTAAGGTTGAGTAACACAAAACCTGTCAGCATTTAATAAAACTTGTAAAGTATTCCTAATGTTAATGATTTTTGTTTACTATTATTTTTTCTTAAAACCAATCCAATCCCAAAACATCATGGTGGTTCATTAAGATTACTTTTCTAATGACTAATCACTAAAGGCATTTATCGGTTGACTGTAGCCGTAGGGACCAACTAATCTAGATTTTTAATCATTTTAGACTTATTTGATGCAGGTAAAATGTTTATTAGAACCCCAATTTAAAAATGTTAAATGGTTGATGGTTTGCTGTGATCAGGCCAAATTTAAGTTTTTAAAATGTACCTACTATAAAACATGGCATGCGTTTTATAAATTCAGTTTTCACTCTTTATTTTTGTAATGATGGCTTTAAATCAACAATGTTATCTAAGTTCTGTGGAAAACGACACACATTAGCAATATAAGCTGTAATGCAGCACAGACCACAGTTCAATAACCTGGTTCTCAGACATACCATATAGGACGGGGATGACATTGATGATGACCCCCTCTCCCACTGTTTTACCCCCTGCTCCCTCCGCTGCCTGGCTTCTCTTTTATGTTGCGGTATTTATAACCAAATCCAAAGTTCCTTTGTGCCAATGCTGCTGTCCAGCTCCACGAGCCAGCAACTTTTCACCACATATATGTGATTGACAAAGGTTCAGTTATGACAAGGCTGCAGCTCCACACAAAGGCTCATGTGCAGGAATCCAGCTGCTTTATTGTCTGCAGCAGGGTGGAGCTTTGTTTTCCTTGAAGCAATTCAAAGCAGAGTTTAGAGCACAAAGTGACAGGGTGGGTTTTCCAGTACAAGGAGAATGAATATATTGGGGGCTAAATATGGATTCCATGAACATGTCAAAGCACCCACGTGTGCACATTGTCTTCAGACGTATACAGTCCGTTTTACGCATTTTGTCACATGCAACAGCGTGCATGCTTTGATGCATGCATCTGTTAAAACAAAAGCTGACACAAACCATCTGGCCTTGACATGATGTGAGCTACGGGCTCATTCAGCCGGGCTCAAATCCAGAACTTTCATTTTTGGAATTTTTTTGAGTATAAAAACATATTAAGTGATGACATTATGTTTTAAGTAAACATTTAGTCAGAGCTAAATGGAATAGCTTCAATAAAAGCAAAGTTACTTGTTAAAATGGCCCAGTTAAAATTTCCAGTAAGACCTGATAACAAATATTCACAGACGCTCTTGATCCATTGCAACAGAGGTTGAAATATTATACCATTAAATGAAAAAACCTGTTCTCAAAATGTTAACACACAAAGGAAAATAAAAAATTGTGTCTTAACTGGCTTAAAAAAGGGTTAAAAACTAGCTGTCATGTTTCTTCAATTTGATACTTCTAAACCACTGAAATATAAGCAGAATAGAATAGAAAAGAATAGAAAATGCTTTTATTGTCCCACAATGGGGAAATTCTGGTGTTTACCACAGAAAAAAAGATTATAGAAAAAAATGGTCACACAATGTGGACTTTAGAAAAGTCTATAAGAATAACATAATAGTGAGGAGTTAAAAAATAAACAAATATAATACTGTACTGTAAAGTGTTTTAACAATATAAAACTGTGCACCTGTTGAATAAATCACCAATATATAGCTATGAACATTTTTAAAATAATGGATATTTGAAAATAGCAGCGACATCAGAGATGCGCAAAATATAAAATGACAGCAGCAGGTTATTTAAATGACTAAGATAGAAAATGTGCAAAATCAGCATTAATTTAACAACTTATTGATGTTGTTGGGAACAGTGGTGGTTATAAAGTCTTACAGCTGCTGGGTGGAAGGATCTGTGATAACGCTCCCTGGTGCATTTAGGGTGCAGCAGTCTGTCATAGGTGTTTGTGGTTATAACAAAACAATATGCAAAGAGGTCAAGAGTTCCTTTTGTGTTTTACTGCTTTTAGAAAAGGGACAGAAATCCTAAATCCGAGAGCAGCAATCAAACTACATCTGAGTTCCAATCGAAGGTCTAAGTGAACCAGCAGACCCACTTGTTTCCAGTCTTGGATCCAGAACAATGCCATCTTTGACTGTAGTGAAACACTGTCTGCTTGTCCCTTCATCCTTTGACCAGTGAACCGGATTCCCGCCGGGGTTCAGCTCCCTGCGTTCGCTGCGTTCACACCAGCCCGCCAATGAGAGCGTCTACAAACAGCGCCACTGTATGCTTACAAGTGTTTATGTGTGCATGGTGCATGCAAACACAGGAAGGATGTAGTGACAGTTTGGTGTTAGTTTTATTGACAGAACCTTGACATTCTCTGAAACTTTCTATCATTGCTGTTTTCTCACAGTTGCAAAAAGAAAGGACACTGTTTTCACTGCGGAGTGGAATTTTCCTGTCAACAATAAACCTGTGAGAGCAATTCTCTAATTGATTCATTACTGATTAACAGTTTTCACATGAAGGAAAGTGCCTGGAATGCATAAACAGTACATTCTAAAGATAACACAGAATAGCAGCAGAATGCAGCCAAAATAACTCATGAAAAAAAACGACAACACATGAGCTGAGAATTTAAGACGTCCTTGTTCCTATAATTTTGTAAAGCTTGCTGTTGGACCTTGCTGCTAATCTGGATCATCTAGAAATCACCACTGTTTGTTTTCCTTCTCCGTTACATCTGTCTGCTTCTAATGAAATCTAAGAGCTAGGAACTTAAAAAGTAATATGTGACTTTTTGTTTTTATACTGATGCCATATGAGGCTAACTTCTGCTTAAAATGAAAACGAAATAGAGAATAAAAGAAAAATGCTATGAGACAAAGAAGTGTCAATGCTTGTTGATGTTTTTAAGTCTGTAAATGGCTGTAAAAAATTGCAGTTTGATAAACTCATTTACGTCTTTGCACTGTTGGGCAAGTAACGTAAACAATGTAAATTTATTTCATATTAAAAGTTACCTTAGTTAGAACGAGGTAAGATTTATTTGCAATATTACCATCTGAGGTATCACTTGAGGTACTTTCAGTTCCCTTTCACCTTCCAGCACATAAAGTGCACCTTAATGTGAGGTTATTGTCCTTGGGGACTTATTGAAAATAGCAACTTGGAAAACGTTGAAATAATTGTATTTCTTCTTATGGTTTTAAACCATCTTCGTTTTCATCTTCTGTTGCTCTAAACACTGTATATATATATATATATATATATATATATATAAAAAGTAATTTTCTCCACTTTATTTAAGCTGTTGGGTCTGAGTTACCGTCAGAGCAACAATCAAAAATGGAGGAGGACCTAGGTTCATGTCACCAAAAAGCACAGTGAGGAAAATTGAGATGTATAAAAACCTTTTCACAAAAGAAGTCATATTCATAAGTCATATATGGGTTTCTATTTTTCTATAACAACCAATAGATGCTCTCTCTATTTCAGCAGCATATCTAGAAGTAAAAAAGAAACATTTTGTCATTATAAAACAAACACAAATAGGTTTTAAAAGTAGTTCAATTGAAGCTGTATTCTTATGCCAAGCGAGGCTAAGAACAAGCTTTTATGTCGAAAAATTTATATCAATCACCTTGTCATGTCCGGTTTGGTGGAGGATCTTTGATATTGGATGGCATTATGAAACCTTTGAATTGCAAGAGCAATCTAATTAACATACCTGTGGCCGATAAACTGAATAGGTTGTCAGTGCAGATCTTTTAGGTTCATAGAGAAAACTGACTAAGTTCTGTCCTTTGGGCAAAAGAAGTTTTGGAAAAGTGTGAAAACCGTAAAAATATTCAGAGCTATCTAAATGTCTGGGCTGTAGCATATATCGTTTTTAAACCCTTACATGTTTTACTAATGGACAGCTTAACTTTAGAACATCACAAATGGAGGCTTCTAAAGTTTTCATTAATTAAAGTCCAGAATTTGAATGAAATATACCCAGGGAATATTTTCATTTTTTATTCAAGAAGGATTTCAGGATTTTGCTTTCGGGTCTAATTCCTAATACTACATTGTTTATATATATATATATATATCTATATATATATATCTATATATATATATA
>NW_015150566.1:531589-565177 GCF_000732505.1 Cyprinodon variegatus
TTCCATTTCCATATATTTGGATTCAAAAGAGTCAGCATTGGAGTCTTTGACTCTATATTTGTGATTTTTATAAAACATTTATTGTAAATCAATGTCATATCTGAAATTTTGCAAAGTGCAGAGACTTTCACACACTTTGTGGATAATTAAATAGAAAATTTACACATGATGATGCACAAAGAGAACAGGACATGGAGCGTGGGCACAAAAAGCAGGCAGTGAAGTTAATCGTGATGGAAGGATCCAGCAAAGAACAATGGCAATCAGAAAGCTTAAATACTGAGGGAAGAGGGGAGAATGACGCTGGATAGGTGAGTTAATCAGGGGATAATGAGGAGCTGAGGCAGAATAGAAGCATGTGAGACTAATCTGCCAGCTCTAGACACAACGAAGCTGAACTAAAACACAACAAGCTTGTAATCAAGGGGAAACAACCAATACTGACTAAAAAGGGATGAACTATAATAAGTAGAACACACAGGAATAAACTAACAAAAACAGAGTAATTAATTAGCATTGGTAACACCATAGAGAGAATGATTAAATACATATAATTGAACAAAATATGCCAAGAACTGGGAAACCCTAATAAAACATAGGAAAAGATCAAAAGCTAGAGGATAGAAAAAACCAAATCCAGGACAGCTAAGTAATATAATAATGATTCCAAAATGTTTCCCCTTCCGAAGCTGCTAACTATTTTATCTGCTGATTTTCAGCACTTCACAGCTTTTCCAAACTCCTGTTGTCACAACTTAAAACAACATAGTTTTAAGAATCAAATCCAGTTTTATAGGAAACTTGTTAACTGAGCTATTTCCAAGTGATGATTCAGTGAGAGAGATGGAGCGGCCATTTTCCCACCTCCCATGCAGGTGAGGGGCTCCCGCCCTGCAATGACAAACCACTCTGGCTTTCTATCTGTGAGAACGGCCCTCGGAAAAAACTTGTGCTGATATTTACTATGTGAGCCCCCATGAGAGTCACATGTGAAAACTGACACCTGCTCTCCCGTTGCACTTTCTCAGGGCAGTGATTGTGCCTGGTGTTTGTTTGTGTAACAGTAAATTTCTCATCTCTGTCGGATAGTGTGTTTGTGGTGTGCATGTATGTAAAGCCCAGTGGGAAACTGAGTAAAAGAAGAGTTCTGGACATGTAAACAAAGTCAAACAGAGTTGACAGCAAACACAGCTGGTAATGCACATGGACACCCTGAGAATGCTCTCTAAAGCTTTCTTAACATCTAATAGATCACTTCAATTTGCTGTCACGATACTCCCAGGCACCCTTAAAGTGTCTCCGCTGGGACGCAAAAGAAACTGCAGAGGACACTACTTGTTTTCATTTTCACATGAAACATTTCTTGTTTTGTGTGAATGGGAGCAATTCTAATCCGTCCTTCTGATTTTTGAGTTTCATTGCCATTTTTCTTCTTGTCCGCCTAAAGCTCTTTGTTAAAGATTTCCATTTAAAAGGGCTCATCTGATGTGCGTTTCTTTTTTATATTCATAGCTTTTATGTGGTCAACAGCTCCAAATTTAACCTAATTATAGCGTCTAGGGTCAAAGGTCACAGCTGGGTGCCTTTAGGACTTTTCATTAGCAAAATGGAGGAAAGAGGTTGTGCTGAAACTGGACCTCTGGTTGTTGTGTTGGAATGCAGGGACTTCCTGCGTTTGAATTGGAGGGTTTGAGGTTTTCACAATTTTTATCCTTGGTTTTTCTCTGTAAGGGATTATTTTGTCTTCAACATATTTATTCATACATAAAATTAAAAAAAAAATAACCAAATGAATGAATAAGAAAAAACAAAATACTTGTTACTGTTTTGTGCAACATTCTGCTGCTATTATTTTAGTTATATTTCAAACTGTATTAAGTAAAACAGTATAAATAAACACTTGCTAAGTAATCATTACAGTTTTATTTCTTAAAAACAGAGATATTCACTTTAGCTTTTTTTTTCTCCTGCTTTTATCTGTAGAATTTGTTTTCTGAATATTATTAGCTGTGGGTTTTTCTGTGTTTAACAAAAAAATACTTATAATTGTTTTCCCAAACGGAAATATAAGTAGGAGCAATTAAATTTCTATCTGGCTTGAAGTGGTATTCAATTGATAAAAAAAAAATCCTCCAACAGATGCCAGGATCCCATCCTAATATACAGTGTTTACCTTATGGAAATAACCAAAAACATTTCTTAGTAATCACCTTCTCCTTAAACATTTCAAGCCACTGTTGGAACCATAACAATTAGATTTGAATGAAATCTCAAATTTTTTCAGTTTCAACCTAAAAGCATTTAAAGGTAAGAACTCAGTCAAATTCCAGTTTCTTTGTAAAAATTTTCACGCAAAAGAAGCTGCGTAGCTAAAGGCTTTCTTTCCTAGTTGTGTGCGGGCAAAAGGAACAGTGAGAAACAGCTGATCGTTGGATCTCAGTGCATAAGAAGCCATGCTTTTCTATTGTAAGAGGGCAGTAATCACAGAAGGGCCTTGCAAATAAAAGTGTACCAATGACAGTGATGTGTCATGGCTCTACAGTTTGTGATGGACCTTAATGAAGCATGGGAAACAGAGTCTAACATTTGAAGACATGAAGAAGTAGAATTCTTATAAAAAAGGTCACCATAATCTAAGACCAATAAAAACTGAGAAAAGGCACTTTTTTACTCCAAAAGAAAAACATGTCTTATTACAAAAGAAGAAGCCCAGTTAAACTTCTAATTTCTTAACAAGTTTATCAATAAAAGGTTTGAAGGTGAGGAAGTCATCAATTACAATTCCAAAGTATTTATATACCACCTCCATGACATTCCCCTCCACAGTGGACACTACTGGCAGGGTTTGAGGCACCTTCCTATTATTTGAAAACAACATTAACTTTGTCTTGTCAGCATTAAGAAATAATTTCATATTAATAAATGAATACTGTACAGCAACAAAGGTTTTCTGTAGGAAATAAATAGCCTTTTAATCCTACGCAGAAAAAACACTTTGAGACGTAAGAACCTGACACTATGGATCACAATAAATCCAATGAAGAATCTGTTGGAAGGCAGATGGTTGTGTTTGGAACATACATGGACATGTTCACACATGGCAAGACAATCTTATTGGACTGTTTTAGCTATTTTATAAAAAAAAACATGCACAGCGTTGAGTCTCAGCAGCAAAAGGTTGATCGAGAATGTCTTCATTTATCAATAATCATTTTATCTTAAACTTCATTATTCTGCATACAACACAAAACAGAGTTTATTTAATGTTACAAGATTCTTCATAATGAACACCAAAGTGTTGTGGTATCTAAAAAAGGAAGTTATCTCAGGGTAAGAAGAAAATAAGTGTGTCATTGGGGGACTTTGAAACATCAACAGTGCAGCCAATTTGGAAGTACTTTTATTTTTTTACTGAGGTTAACAGTTCAGCTCTAAATCAAATAACCCAACCCTCCTTTCAAGTGGCTTTTCAAACGGCATTGCCGATGTCAATTCAAAGGATGGAAATTTTGACAAGGAGTGTTGAATTGCATGAAAATCAGATTGGTTTCTTGTTAAAAGGCTAAACATATTGCAATCACTGCAGAATGTACAGGAAGTTTCCTGCGGTTCCCGAGGTTTGGTGGTAAGTTTAGACTCAAAGCATTTACAGACAGCAGTGCAGCCCTTGATGGAAGCCAGATTGAAGCCATTGCTTTGCACCTACAGAAACATCACTGGATCATCACATTGGTTAGCTTGTGATGATATTTACTTGCCTTGTTTTGTGCTCCTTTTACTTGCTTTATGAACTCATCAGTGGCAGTTGTGTTCTGTTTGTGATCCAGATGAGGGTAAAGTTATGGTGCTATAGTAAATCTTTAGGATGGGATCTGCAGGGGGGGTGTTGTTGAAGCCCAGCTGGGGGGTCAGACAAGGGATCAGCACTGTCTCTCTTATGTGCAGCGACCCTACCCCCTACATCCCTTCTAATTGGCCGAATCACTTTGGAGGGAAACTTAACCAGAAGCAGAATCCCTCCAAAAATCACAATAGGTATAGTGTTTTACATATTGTTCCCAGACAGATGTTGTCTCTCCCAACCACATCCACATTTGAATACCTTTCTCTGGACACAATGAAGGAAAATACAAAGGGGGCTATATTTTGGCGGTCAGTGCAGATGCATAATTTTAGCCACTAAGAAGGTTTGAAACTGTTGAACCAAAGATTTTTCTAGTCTTTAGATCATCCATATTTTTCATCCAAATCTCTAAAATTTTTCTTAAGCTGCATTTTACCACGGAAAAACAATCCACCCTTTTTCCACTTTAAAGCAAGAAATTTCATGATTTATTCCATTTTAAACTTTATATGGATATTATGAAGACATGGAAAAATGAAAGCTGTGGTTGTGAAGTTATATGATTTCCTATAAGTGCTCCATGCTTGGAGAGAGAGCATTTACACATAAGAGCTGAACTGCAAAAAAAAAAAAAAAAACATAAAATTTCTGTTTTTGGATAACAATATTGGTTATTTACTGCTAAAATAGTAAATGCATGATGTAAGAGACAGCTAAAGTTTGTTTAGGTCACTTTACAGACAAACCCACCCTTTTGAATCTAGCTGCTCCTTCCAGCAGCGCAGGAAGCCAACATCTCTCCCAGTCCAGTGATAAAGATTTAGGTATAAAATGAGTTAAAATAATTCAGTAACCATAAAGTGGTGAGGTTGATTGATTTCCTCTCTTTTTTTTCTCTGCTTTTTGGACCGTCTATTTAAAAGCCAAAAATAAAAAATAAAACATCCTTATTCTCTTAAAAAAGAAGTGATGATTAGAAAACAGCCAAACAAAATTACTTTACTAGATTGTTGCTTGCATGCTTGTCCCTTAAATGTGTTATTCATTTACTTACAGGTTTTAACATTGTTAGTACTTTGTTAAAACTAAAACTGTCATTGTCCATCTTTAAGCTATTACTCCTGTTTGTAAAGTAGTTTTGTAAATGGTCAGAATTACAGTGTGTCAACACTAGGTCAAGGATCAGGGTTAATTGAGTTAAAATTTGAAAGTCATTCTTCTAGTTTAAACACCAGACCTATAATTAGAGAATGAGGAACCAAAATCCAAAGAATAATCTAAAAATGACCATGCTTCCTTTTAAGTAAATAACAAAGACTATTTTGATCAACAGTGGCAGTACATTACGTTAAATAAACATTTACCACTCATTGGTTGCAAAATGTGAATGATTTAAAGTCCCAGGGTTTGTTTTATGAAGCAGGTTTAGTTTTCAAACCTGAAGCAGGGAAACTGAGTTTTTTTAATATTTCACAAATAGTTTCCTCAACCTCTGTGTCAGTCACAGAAGTAACATTCTCCTCAGAGCTCACCTGGTTGGTAGTTGGTTTTGTTCAGTAAACTGAGTGTCCTCTGTCTCGGCTCTCCTTACAGTCAATTACAGTTTTTTCCTGATTTAGTCCGATTTTTGTCTTAGTTTTGTGCATAAAAGGAAACAATAACCCAATTGGTCCCCCAGACAGATTAGCCTTCAAAAACAAACAATGCATGTCCGTTTGACGAGGATCTTATTAAACTGTGATCGGCCCTATTTGACAGAATTAAATATTAATAGGGAGAGGATTCTAAAACTCAGCTGACAGGATATGAGATTTATTTGTTCTTGGTTTAGTTATTTTTTAATGACATACTGTTAATTTTATTTTCATTTATTTATTTTTACAGTACAAGAAGAACTATTGAAATTAGTTCCAGATTACATAAATAGATTCAATAATTCCACGGGTGGAAAAATGAGCTACTTTAGGGTTTAGGATTAGATAACTGGCACAATCTGAAGCAATTCTATGGGACTGATAACCACTAATAACGACCATTTATTTGGATGATCATGATGATCTGAAGCGACTGTAAAAAGCCGCTTAGTATTTACTGTTTTAAAAGAAGACTCAAGAATCAAACCCGTGACATGATGAACATGTCCTATCTGTTAGAACAATGTTTTTATTCCTTCTCTTCATGTGCTGCCAGATGATTTCACATAAATAGAACTACCGTTCAAAAAAGAAACTCGTAATGTTATCTTGGTCATAATAGATTCTGCGAAGCCATTTTGATATGTACTAGTTTTACTGAACATGAATTCTTGATATCTGAGAAAAAAAAAACTTTTCCTTGTCTAAATGACCATTTGGAACAAAATACCATGTTTTGCATGTAAAATAAACATTCTAGATGTATAGAAATTAATTTCAGATCTCCATAGTCCTATTGTTAGTGGTCAGCATTTGTATTACTTTAAATGGAATATACAGGAATCTATTTCAGATATCATAGATACATCAAACTGTCAAACTGATAAATGTCAGAACGGACACTTAAAGCTACAGTGTGTAATTTTCAGTGACATCTAATGTCCAGACTGCAGACCGCAGCAACATGAACATCTCCCCCCCACCGCTTCTCCCCCCCAACAGTACGGCGAGCGTTACGGGACAAAATGTCTTCCACNTTTGGAACATACATGGACATGTTCACACATGGCAAGACAATCTTATTGGACTGTTTTAGCTATTTTATAAAAAAAAACATGCACAGCGTTGAGTCTCAGCAGCAAAAGGTTGATCGAGAATGTCTTCATTTATCAATAATCATTTTATCTTAAACTTCATTATTCTGCATACAACACAAAACAGAGTTTATTTAATGTTACTAGATTCTTCATAACAAACACCAAAGTGTTGTGGTATCTAAAAAAGGAAGTTATCTCAGGGTAAGAAGAAAATAAGTGTGTCATTGGGGGACTTTGAAACATCAACAGTGCAGCCAATTTGGAAGTACTTTTATTTTTTTACTGAGGTTAACAGTTCAGCTCTAAATCAAATAACCCAACCCTCCTTTCAAGTGGCTTTTCAAACGGCATTGCCGATGTCAATTCAAAGGATGGAAATTTTGACAAGGAGTGTTGAATTGCATGAAAATCAGATTGGTTTCTTGTTAAAAGGCTAAACATATTGCAATCACTGCAGAATGTACAGGAAGTTTCCTGCGGTTCCCGAGGTTTGGTGGTAAGTTTAGACTCAAAGCATTTACAGACAGCAGTGCAGCCCTTGATGGAAGCCAGATTGAAGCCATTGCTTTGCACCTACAGAAACATCACTGGATCATCACATTGGTTAGCTTGTGATGATATTTACTTGCCTTGTTTTGTGCTCCTTTTACTTGCTTTATGAACTCATCAGTGGCAGTTGTGTTCTGTTTGTGATCCAGATGAGGGTAAAGTTATGGTGCTATAGTAAATCTTTAGGATGGGATCTGCAGGGGGGGTGTTGTTGAAGCCCAGCTGGGGGGTCAGACAAGGGATCAGCACTGTCTCTCTTATGTGCAGCGACCCTACCCCCTACATCCCTTCTAATTGGCCGAATCACTTTGGAGGGAAACTTAACCAGAAGCAGAATCCCTCCAAAAATCACAATAGGTATAGTGTTTTACATATTGTTCCCAGACAGATGTTGTCTCTCCCAACCACATCCACATTTGAATACCTTTCTCTGGACACAATGAAGGAAAATACAAAGGGGGCTATATTTTGGCGGTCAGTGCAGATGCATAATTTTAGCCACTAAGAAGGTTTGAAACTGTTGAACCAAAGATTTTTCTAGTCTTTAGATCATCCATATTTTTCTTCCAAATCTCTAAAATTGTTCTTAAGCTGCATTTAACCACGGAAAAATAATCCACCCTTTTTCCACTTTAAAGCAAGAAATTTCATGATTTATTCCATTTTAAACTTTATATGGATATTATGAAGACATGGAAAAATGAAAGCTGTGGTTGTGAAGTTATATGATTTCCTATAAGTGCTCCATGCTTGGAGAGAGAGCATTTACACATAAGAGCTGAACTGCAAAAAAAAAAAAAAAAACATAAAATTTCTGTTTTTGGATAACAATATTGGTTATTTACTGCTAAAATAGTAAATGCATGATGTAAGAGACAGCTAAAGTTTGTTTAGGTCACTTTACAGACAAACCCACCCTTTTGAATCTAGCTGCTCCTTCCAGCAGCGCAGGAAGCCAACATCTCTCCCAGTCCAGTGATAAAGATTTAGGTATAAAATGAGTTAAAATAATTCAGTAACCATAAAGTGGTGAGGTTGATTGATTTCCTCTCTTTTTTTTCTCTGCTTTTTGGACCGTCTATTTAAAAGCCAAAAATAAAAAATTAAACATCCTTATTCTCTAAAAAAGAAGTGATGATTAGAAAACAACCTAACAAAATTACTTTACTAGATTGTTGCTTGCATGCTTGTCCCTTAAATGTGTTATTCATTTACTTACAGGTTTTAACATTGTTAGTACTTTGTTAAACTAAAACTATCATTGTCCATCTTTAAGCTATTACTCCTGTTTGTAAAGTAGTTTTGTAAATGGTCAGAATTACAGTGTGTCAACACTAGGTCAAGGATCAGGGTTAATTGAGTTAAAATTTGAAAGTCATTCTTCTAGTTTAAACACCAGACCTATAATTAGAGAATGAGGAACCAAAATCCAAAGAATAATCTAAAAATGACCATGCTTCCTTTTAAGTAAATAACAAAGACTATTTTGATCAACAGTGGCAGTACATTACGTTAAATAAACATTTACCACTCATTGGTTGCAAAATGTGAATGATTTAAAGTCCCAGGGTTTGTTTTATGAAGCAGGTTTAGTTTTCAAACCTGAAGCAGGGAAACTGAGTTTTTTTAATATTTCACAAATAGTTTCCTCAACCTCTGTGTCAGTCACAGAAGTAACATTCTCCTCAGAGCTCACCTGGTTGGTAGTTGGTTTTGTTCAGTAAACTGAGTGTCCTCTGTCTCGGCTCTCCTTACAGTCAATTACAGTTTTTTCCTGATTTAGTCCGATTTTTGTCTTAGTTTTGTGCATAAAAGGAAACAATAACCCAATTGGTCCCCCAGACAGATTAGCCTTCAAAAACAAACAATGCATGTCCGTTTGACGAGGATCTTATTAAACTGTGATCGGCCCTATTTGACAGAATTAAATATTAATAGGGAGAGGATTCTAAAACTCAGCTGACAGGATATGAGATTTATTTGTTCTTGGTTTAGTTATTTTTTAATGACATACTGTTAATTTTATTTTCATTTATTTATTTTTACAGTACAAGAAGAACTATTGAAATTAGTTCCAGATTACATAAATAGATTCAATAATTCCACGGGTGGAAAAATGAGCTACTTTAGGGTTTAGGATTAGATAACTGGCACAATCTGAAGCAATTCTATGGGACTGATAACCACTAATAACGACCATTTATTTGGATGATGATGATGATCTGAAGCGACTGTAAAAAGCCGCTTAGTATTTACTGTTTTAAAAGAAGGCTCAAGAATCAAACCCGTGACACGATGAACATGTCCTATCTGCTAGAACAATGTTTTTATTCCTTCTCTTCACGTGCTGCCAGAGGATTTCCCATAGATAGAACTACCGTTCAAAAAATAAACTTACAATGTTATCTTAGTCATAAAAGATTCTGCGAAGCCATTTTGATATATACTAGTTTTACTGAACATGAATTCCTGATATCTGGAAAAAAAAGAACTTTTCCTTGTCTAAATGACCATTTGGAACAAAATACCATTCTTCGCATCTAAAATAAACATTCTAGATGTATAGAAATTTATTTCAGATCTCCATATTCCTATTGTTAGTGGTTAGCATTTGTATTATTTTGACTTGAATATACAGGACTGTATTTCAGATATCATAAATACATATTCAGTCAAACTGATAAATTTCATAACGCTTAAAATGCACTTAAAATGCGTAAACATTTCTAGCTATGTAAAACCTAATTCTTACAAGTATCTTTTTTTTCTGAAATTCAGTTTCTGCTGCAAAAATGTAATTTAGAAAATATATTATTATAGTTCAGGCTAGGAATGTGATTTTGATCAGGAAGAATCTTATTTTAGTGATCTACAAATGGAACAACAGAGAGGAACATGTTATATAATGGTTAAAATGGCCTGACATACATTTGTGATGGAAACACAGCTACAGGCGCTTAAAAAGATGTCTAAATGTTGTAATGGTGCATGATTAACACAAAAGATTCTCTTGGAGATGATCGCAACAAATCTGATGCAAGACATCAAAATCTACAATCGTAAAGCATGGTAAAGCACCACAGATTTTCTTTTAGTTTTACTTTGGTTATGTGGTTAAAACTTCACCTGATTTAACTGGTCAGATCCCATTAATCAGCAGCTCTGAAATTATTACAACTTTCTTACTTCTTTACTCTTCTAACTGTGATCTGTGACTACAGTTTATCCTAAAAAAAGGAACTTTAAAAAATAATGCTGCTTTAGTTTGGCAACTCTTTAGTTAAACCTTTCCTTCTGTACATATGCAAACAAGCGTTCACATTAAAATACCTGAAACTATTTGCTGTTATATACTTTAAAATTAAAAAATCTTTCCTTGGTGTTTTGCTCGATGACCTGAGACGAGCGCCTCCTCCCCCTCTTTGTGCCTCCTTCTCCTTCCCTGCACCACATCTTTCTCTGAATAGAGTTTGGTCAGCCTATAGGTCATCCTAGGCTGAGCAGGGAATAATTGCACTGCCTACAGACTTTCAGACACACACACATGCATGTCATGCTCCCACCAACACACACACACAGACTTTAAACTTTAAACCCCCCCTTATACAATGGCAAACCAGACAATAGACACATGCCAATACTATGACCCCCACAGCTATCTCCTTAGGCACAAAATCCTCCCTGTTTATCCTTAGTCCTTCTGCCCTCTTGCATGCTCAATCAGCAGAATAATGAGAGTGATAAGATTAGATTATACGTATCATGTTTCACATTAAATCATGAAAATAATACAAAGTTATATAGATAATAACTTTAAGCTGCACCCGCAACCTAGCCACTAGTATAGGGTACTACCGGCGATGGATAACTGTATAGAATTACAAAGGGTAAAGTTAATGATGCCTTTTTCAAAGCTGAATGCAGTTAAGCTTGTAACTGAATATGTAGCTAAACTTAGGATTTATTTAAAGGGAATGAATAATACCCTAAAGTCTATGCTTTGGACTAATCTTGAGGATTTTGTTAAAAGAATCTTTGACTTTTTATAAATCTAAGCTTAGTTGGCTTTCATCTAACTGCTAGTTAGTAGGAGAAGCTTAACCAAGTGACTGTCTGAAAAATGTTTTGATCTCAGTGAGAAAAGATTTTTTTGTCCTGAGATTTACCTCTGTCATACATTTAAATCTACTTACAAAGAATGCCTCTCTTTCCTGTTCAGTTATTCTGATTAGAAACGCTTTAAATGTCGAATTCTGTCCAATTATCTGTTTTGCTAAGGAATATAATTAATGTCTTATGTTCAACCTTCAAATCCAGGGTAAATTACCATGAAATGCAATAAAATTATGATTTTCAAAGTACATTAATTGGCAATAGCTTGATGTTTGAGTTCAAAATGGGAACTGGCTACTTTTGACTAGTTCTTATCTTAGAAAAACCTAATAAGCAGGTAAAATATTAAATGCTTAAAAATGTCATCAGATATCACAGCTTCTCTTTACTTCTTTTTTTAACCTCATGTATTCTTTGGCTAAGACATAAAAATCAGCCCTTCCACATTATGATATTCTTCCAGCATCAGCAGTAAACAGACTTTTTTTACTTTCCATCCCCCAGATGACAATTAAAATCTCTAAAATGGACTCAGTGGGACTATAATTGTGAAGATCAGCGTCCACGGTGTCCTTTATCCCCCATCATCTTTCATCAGTTCCATTCAGATTCCTTGCTGACCTGCAGCTCATCCCTAAGTTCTCTTTTGATCCGATTTTTAAAAAGAAGTCCCATCCCACACGCCCTGCTGCCCTCTCCTTTTGCTCTCTCAGCACCTGCACTCCAGTGTCCTTCACCTCATCAATGAACCTGCAATCTTTTTTTGAAATTGTAGCTATGCATCTGTTGCAAATGAGGTAGCTTTTGTATAGGGGAGTACTCTTGAGAGGACCGCCAAAAGTTTGTATTGCCCTTGGTTCTCTACAACTCAACCCCCACTTCTCTCTCTTTGCTCTTCATTCAGTCTTACTTCAGGGGTATCACATAACCAATCCCTTAGGGCATATTTGTGTGCATCGGTGGATGTTCTCAAGATAACAGGTGTATTTAACATATACAACAGGTGGGATTAGTGCCGGAAGAAAAGCAGCCTTCTTTTGTGATACAATTGTACATCTTTTAATGTTACAGTTTATAAATATATATTCAAATTAACAAAGAGATTACCATGAAGCCCTTTTTGGTTCTAAGTAAGTCTGCAAAACGCACCAAAGCCAAAATGCAAAACTGCCATGCTTGTTTTGTTTTTCTCTCTATTTTGCTTCTTTAGAAATAAAGACATTGTAGCATTTTATTGTGAAAAGTGAAAAGTAATACATTTAAAATTTTTTTTTAATGATTCTTGTCTGTGTCTTAGATCGTCACAGTCTGCCTCTTGTCTTATTTGGGCAGCAACAATTTGGTTTGTTTCCTCCTCTTCCGCTTTCACCCTACTGGGTTTATATGCTGATCTCTGGCTAACAAACAGTGCCAGATTATCGAAAGCCTTTGTACGAGTAAATTACCAGCTTTCTTTCCTTGTCTCTTTGCCTGAACTAGTTTCCCGCCCTATGGATTTCCCCATTATATCTTGCCAATGTTGGACACTCTCCTGCCATCTGATCTCTGGACACTGACCTCGTTTCTGTCTCCACTATGCATGAGTTATGGGACTTTCAACAAGTTTACAGTCACCAAGCAGTATCAGTCAAGCCCGACCCTCAGATCCTAGCTCCTATTTCTTCTTCCCCAGTTTTGACCAAGTTTCTGTCCTCTGATCACCGATTCCTCCCAACCTCCCAGAGTAGTAAAACTAAATGTTATCCTTTTGTGTTTTGAGTGTGGCTCTGTTGGATCAAACCTCCACATAAAACCAATGATTCACATTTATATCCTGTCAGTTCCACGATGACGTCACCCTGCTGTCACCAGCCTGCTACAGTTAAGGGCCAGCTACAGCTTGCGTACATTCTGGTGTTCCATTAATCTTTTGTGTCTGACTTTCAGTGAAATCTGTTACATAAACTAAACCAAAAAATATCTGGTTTGCTATTTTTGTTTTAAAAATGTCAAAAATATGATGTAGAATAGAGTGCAATTAACTAAATAGGCTGTAATTTTAAGTAAATAAACTGGCCTGCATTAGTGTTTAGCAATCATACAGAAATATGTCCCTACAGCATTGTTATCCCACTGCCTTATTTCACATAGGTGATGATGTATTAAGGGGATCTACAGTGTCAGTTTTCTGCAACATGTTTTGAATGATAGCCAGAAAGTTTGACTTTTGTTTCATCTAATTAAAGCACCTTCTTCCACAGCTATATCCATGGCATATTGTGAACATAAAGTAGGAGTTCTGGTTGCTTTCTACTTTCCATCTCTTACATAAAGCCTAGATTTGTGGAACGCATGGTTATTAGTTTTCTTGTTAACAGATTTATTCGATTGAGCTGTGGATGCCCTCAAGAACTACTATAGTTATTGCTCTGCCTGTCTATTCCCATCAATTTAGGTGGACGATGGATGGTCAGGTTTATAATTTTGTCATCATCTTTATTGCTTAACATGAACAGAGCTCTATGTGATGTTCAGAACTTGTGATGTTTTTTAGAATCTACCCTTTTTTTCTTTTAAATATCCAGAAAAAAATATTTCTGTCCTGTCTGCTCTGTTTCTTGGTTTCTGTGTTGTTGTTTGTTCATTTGTTCATTAATATTATTTAACATACCTCAAGGAGAAGAAAAAAATTAGATTAGACACAAAGACACACTTTTGACTAGTTGGGGGCCGTCATAAATGTATAAAAGCAATTAAAGAACAACTCATCCTTATTGCTGGACTTTGGATTTATTTGCCATTTATTTAATCAGTTATATCAAAATATAAAGTAAAAAAAAAATGGACATGCTTAAAGGGGGGGTGAATACTTTTGCCAGGCACATTGGGCTTACTGGGCACTTATTTCCTTATCTGAGTCGAGACAGAGACTGGAAGTTGATAGAGGGAGGAAAGAGCAGAGACAAAACCCGGTCTGTCTTTTGACTGAGTCACTCATCAACAGAAATCATGGGGTTTTTAGCGTCACAGACCAGAAAGAAAACAAAAAGGGAGACAACCAAAAGAGGAAAATGGGAAGTTGCTGAATAATTAGAGTCTGGACCACAGGCCTGAATCGGTGCACATCCACCCACATCGATGAGCACTTGCCTCGTAAGCTCACATAATTAAAATGCACATTCATACATAGCTCTAAGTCAAGGATTTTGGGCCTATCTGCACATGTATGCAGGCTAATCAGGGCCTCTTCACAGACAGAAAAGGACAGGGTCACTCAGGGTGAGATGTTTGTGATGGAAATTTGGACGGCAGGCGTAGGAAAACAAAGCCAGAGGCAAGACGCCCTAGAGTCGACATACTTTACACATGAGATAACACATACTGAGGAGCTACAGAAAGAAAAACAAAATAAGATCAAAGTTGATTTCTAATTAATTTTATTGATAGCTAGCTAGTTTACAAAGACTCTTATCAGTTTACAAGATAATAGGTTTTCTGTTAGAACAGAGAAACATTTTGTTCTTGATACTTTGGAAAAAACAGTCTGCAGGTCTGATGTTTCAGGTGATCCTCTGGAGAGGATGTCTTGTTGTCCCTCAAATTGGGTTTTCATTTTGTTTTCCATAATTTGAAAAATATTAAATCAATTCTATACTAATTGTGAAGTCCTCAGAGATGTGCAGACATGAACACAGATAATTCTTTGCCTGATAAGATTTAATGATTCTTCGATTGAGTAGTTCTGAAAGGCTGACCTCTGATCCTCAGCCTCTAACCCCCCACCTCCCCTGGAGACTCTACCATCCTCCAGGGTCCAGTGCTCGTCATTGGTCATTTGTCAAGCTCCTCTCACTGATCTGATTACCGTCCAATTTGGGAATCTGCCGACTACACACTTGCAGGATCAGGACAAGCTGCTTTTCAGCAACTTTACAAGACAACAAATAGCTGGATTGTTCTGGGAAGAGCAAAGAGATGAGGAGGCCATTGGCTCCATTCAGACCGAGGCAGACAAAAACATTAGATAGACGCCAACCTTGAATTCAACTGCTGCCTGAGTAAACCCCATATGACAAAGAGAAGATTTATATAACATTTTGTTGGAAGATCGGTGGAGAAAAGACAGTTGAGTCATCACAGGTTAGAAACACAATGAGGATGAGGTTAAAGATAGGAAGGAAGAATCACAAGAAGCAGTGAATCATCCTAACCAAACACATTACTTCACTCCAGATGTAGCATTTATGAGTGCATTCACTCAAGAAAATATCAGTTTTCACCATGAAAGTATGCAAGTATTCAAAAAAAAAAAAACAAGAAAATATCAGTTTTCACCATGAAAGTATGCAAGTATTCAAAAAAAAAAAAAACTAGTAGGGTCAGTACAACACAAAAAATACCCTCTATTACCTTATAAATATAAAAGATTTATTTTAGAGATGGACGGACAGACAGATTAAATATTTTTCCAACCTGTCTTTAACCAGTTTTATAATTTGTTGCACTTTCCAGATTGAAGCAAAAACTGTAGCAGCTGAAGGGTTCACATAGGCATTGGTCTCTGTGGAAGGAAAAATACATAAGCCTTTATGTTACAGAAGTTGGAACTGTTTCTTCTATAAGGACTGGATCCTTTAAGCTGCTCACAAATAACTACATGTGTTTGGCTCCATGGTACTCAGAGATTCACTTCAATACAGAAAGCCCATATTCTTATCTTCAGCTACCACAGTGCACATGTCAGATTAGATAATACTACTTATACTACAGTGATAGTATCGAGGTGCCGCTTTATTGTATCTCTTATACTATATGCTTACTTATGTATTTATTTATTGTCTTATGATGGAATTTTTATAGCAGTGTTTTTACGTGTGAACGCAGTGTGACACATAGTTTAGACTATTTAGCAGCCAGAGTTTGTACCCAAATTAAACTTCCTTTGGGACAATAAAGTTAATCTTATCTTATCTTATCTTATCTTATCTTATCTTATCTTATCTTATCTTATCTTATCTTATCTTATCTTATCTTGCCTTGCCTTGCCTTGCCTTGCCTTGTCTTGTCTTGTCTTGTCTTGTCTTGCCTTGCCTTGCCTTGTCTTGTCTTGTCCTTATCTTATCTTATATCCGTTGGTTGGGCTGTTCTTTTTACATCTCTTTGCAGGTGATGAAGCAGACTGAAGACGTTTTATCGTTATCTCCCATTTATCTCCTCTTTCTTTCATCTTTTCTTCTTTTTCCAATTTTTCCTTTCCTGTTCTACTTACATCGCAGTGTCCATATAATCTGTAATAATGCCTGCATAATCATAATAAAGCTATTTATATGGATAAATTAAGCGGAACACTATGGCGATAGCCGTACTGCTTCACTTGTGAAAGTAAAATCTGTTGTGCCCTTTTTTGGCATCAAGACAAATATTCTTATTGCCACATTGCCAGACAGGACACTGTTTAGAGGAAAAAAAAAAAGCTACTCTCAACAAGCTACTTACAACACAGTCACATCCTGATGGCAGACTCATTAAAATTAACAGTTTAAATCTGCAAATCATAATTGATAGTATTCTCATTCAATATTATATAGTTCAAAGAATAAGTCTTTGTGCCTCTGCATCTCAGTATTTGGTAAAAATTGGTATTGTAACACTTGAAAGGAAAGTGAAAAACCCTATAAACATTTAGGGGGTTTCAGATTTTTTTTAAGGAAAGGCAACAATGTAGTTCTAATTACAATTTTAGTTTTTCTGAAACTCAGGATGAGTTTATTGATGTTAGAATAAATGCTTATTTTTGATTGGTACTATGAGTCTCCGCTTATGTGCTCCACAAACAACCCAGAACGAGCACTAGGAATAAAAACCTGAAGACTTTTATATTACTTTATTTCTGTGAGGTAATTTTTTATTACATAATTTACATCAGTTCATTGAGGTTTGAGGTTATTTAATATTGATGCCAAGCTTTTTAAAGATCCCACTACTGTGTTTCTATTAGTTAGATAGAAGTTACAACTTTGACAAGGCCATTTTAATCAGATAACATTTTTTTTTTTTTGGAGATATGTTGCATTTTTAATAATCGCTATGCTGAGGAACCAATTTTAACTTCAGTCCTCAGATGAATGGCCTCCTGTCTGACTGAAGAATACTTTTTTGACAGAGTTTATCATTTAATTAATGACACTAATTGCTGCTACTAGTTCCTGTAGAAGCAAACCAAGCTCAAGCATCAATCCATTGCTGGCCATGTTAGTTAAACTGAGTCAGAGAAGCGGATATGCTTTTTGATTTTCTAAAAAAAAAGTCCCCATTCCTTTTTCTAAAACATCAATACCTCTCATCTATCCATATTTGGGACATAACGAAATCTAAAAAAAGATGCAGCTTTACAAATGTTAAATGTATGTTTTCCTTTTCTAGAGAAAATGACATTCTTTGTGGGGATTCTTCAACTTAAATCTTAAATCTTTTTCTAATTTTACTAACTAAATCATAACAAAAACTTAGCATTTTCTCAGAATTTCCATAAGAAGGTCTGTTTTTGTGTTTTGTGAACACTTCCAGATAATGTGTCAGTTTAGGGTCTAGGAAAAATAAACAACAAACAATGTGCACACAGGCCTAAAAACAAATGTCTGGCAGCCCCCCACCGCCCAGCCAACACATACACACCGCACACACACCCAGGCCGTGCACATAACCCACACCTCATTATGTCTGCGTTTACTCCTTTGAATTGAGTTAGAACGGTTTGGTGGGACGGAGCAGGGTGGGGTTTGGTGACCCTGAAGAGCTGACCTGAAGGGACATTTGAAGAGTTAAGGGTGGGGGGTAACATTGTCGAAGGGGGAAGGGGCATCGACACAAGGAGGGAAAGTAACTTTTTGGAGTCCTGCTGCCTAAATTATTTCTCTCTCCTGCAGAGGTGTATATTGATTTTTCAAAAGAGCTGTAGATTTATTGTTGGGTGCCATAAAGCATAACGATAAATCTGATGATATGCATACGAAAATGTTTGTACAAAGATGGCATATGTATACTTTAAACCCTTATTTTATTTTTTAGAAGTCTGCATTTTAAAATAAACTTATAAAACAATGCAATAGATACTTTTTTTGTTGCAAGCATTCATTGATTTAAGGTCAAACATGGAAAGAGGGCAAAGTTCCATCTTCAACTGTTGAACTCATGGTTTCCCTCCAAAACTTGGGCTCCATTGTAAAACATCTCTGCTGCCACTTATATGAGTCACTCAGCAGCTGCCTCCCTCCAGCCTCCTCACATCAATCTATGCTGCTCAGGATGTCTGGAGAAGTGGGGGTGTCTCAACCAGTCAGCTGTTAACCCCCAAGGGTGTGAAAATTTCTGGACCAACATTGCGTGTTTCTAAAACAAACTCTTGGATATCAGTTTACTGAAGCATTTCTCTGATCCTTTCTTTGTAGATTTAGTTTAAATAAAGTATGTATTTTTTTTTTGTATTTAGTAAATGCTCTCAATTTAGCTCTGCATATAAATAAATGTATTAAATGTATTTACTTTATGTTTGCAATGCTTGTTTTGCTATTGTATTGAATTATTTTACATCAGGTGAGAAGCTAATTGTTGACTATCTTCTAAATAAGAATGATTAAAAAATCCGTCTACAAAATAAGATATGGACATATATTTATATTTATTTTAAATTTACATTGCATGCCTGATGAACACCATTCTAATGTTTCATCCTTTTTTTGCTAAAGTTTATGTTTGTGTTAGTTTTTATTTAAGGTGACAGAGCCACCCTCTGATGTTGAGGTTTGCCCCCTTTACTTTGTCAGGAAGTTTAATCAGGGCCACAGGGTGTGTTTGATGACCTTTGACCTTTAGGTATCGCTGCTCTTTCTTCTTGCCTCTAGGGTGGCATCAGCATGACCTCCATTTAACGCTTAACCATAGAGGTCATCTTAACTAGCCCCCTAGTTTTATTTTAAAACAGGTATATGTTTGAAAGTGGAATATTTTATCATAAAGTCGGTCACCTTTAATAACAACCAACCAAGTTATCCTAATAATGATAAAAAATAATAGACCTCTTATACACATTCAGTGCATTTTGTTGGGATTTGGGATTAAAAAAAACGATATAATTGTTTCAGCAATGTGTTTGTGGTTTCTAATCTGACACTCCTAAATAAAATCTTGTTTAACCCAAATACTTTAGAAGTCACCTAATGAGTAAACAGAAACCACCTCTTTAAAGATCTCAGATGTTTGTCAGAGAACATTAGTCAACAAAATTGTTTAAAAAAATTGAAAATCTACCAGTGCTCAGATCAATCCATCATCTAAACCTTGAGAGAGGATGGACCAACTTTTGATCAGAGACATGCATGGTTGTCCATTTGAACTAAATCCACATCTCAGGATGCAGAACCAGCTAAATGTGTGTTGTATAAACATGCCTTCGTGGAAAAGCAGGAAGAACGAGAAAACACAAAAAAACCAACTCACTTAAAAGTCTTAAATGCTTCATCTTTAGCAGAGATACAGCAGATAGAGCTAAATGCAAATGCATGGCAGTGAAGAACATGTGTTAGATATTGGGACTACAGGTCGCCCTCTAGTGAAAGATGACATGACTGTAATTAAATTATTTAAGTTATCCAATGTAAATGAATGTGTTAGAATGTCCCAGTCAAAGTCCAGACCATAATTCAACCAAGAATCAGTGGGAAGACTAGAAAAAATGTCCATTGATGTGATAAGCTAGGAGGAGATGATCTGCAGTTCTACCTAAAGCAAAAAAGGGGGTTCTGTGCAGAAGGCAAAATTCAGTAAATAAATATATAATAAAATAAATACATGTGAATGTCCCAGGAAATAAATATAGGTACAAAAATCAGTGTTAATATATTTATTTAATAAAGTATTAAATAACCAAATGCACCATTAGATAGTAGGATACACTAAAGAAAGCGCTCTGAGAAGGATGCAAATACCCGGTTTGATCCCCACAGCCTGCACTCCGGGTCCGTGAGCGAGACACTTAACCCCACACTGCTCCCTGGGCGCCGCACAATGGCAGCCCAGTGCTCCCTAAAGGGATCGGTTAAAAGCAGAGTTAATTTCTTTAATGTGAGATCAATAAAGTTCAATTATTATTTTTATTTATTATTAAATATTTCAGTGCATGTAGTTTTAGGAGGTATTGAATAGGGGTCACCAGACAAGTTTCTGGATATGTTATTTTGGGATCACTGACTTTTTGCAAAGAAATGCACTATTAAGATTTTTTAAATGAAACATTTGCATCCATTTTCTTTGACCTCACAACTATGAACTGCTTTGTGTTGGATATTACATAGCTTAGTGTTTGTAGTTTGACAGTATGTGAAAATGTTTAAAAATAATGAATAAATAAATTACAATCTACATATTCTATTATTTTGAAAATACACAAATCCGGCCCACTTTAACAGACTGTAACAAGTCTTTAAAACATCACCCCTTTTCAAAATGAGCAAACAGTCCAAATAAAGGCCATCATTGTGGAGACTCACAGCTATTGTGTTATGCTTTTGAACCTTAGGTTCCCCTAAATGCTAAGGAGAGTGTGTTCATCCTTTTTTCTCTGCTTCTGGCACTTAGCCGTGGGCAACTCTGCCAAAAGGAAAAGACGACAACACGCGCAGAAAAAAAGAAAGAAAGAAAGACAGACAGAAAGAAAAAGCACCCTCAATCAGGAAGTGTCAGCTTTTTCGTGGTGCCAAAGGAATCAGGCAGCTTCCTAGCCAAGTTGCCAAGATACTGGAAACCCAGCCAGATGGTGCAGCCTTTAACGGTGACGGTTGGGAAGTTTAAATGTAAGCAGAATGTAAAGTACCTTTCATGACTGCATTGACTGCATGTTTATAGATGCCTACAGGAAATCTCTATTCTTCATCTCAACATTGTTCAGTAGAAATTACATCTAAATTACAACAATTCACTACTGAGTTTCTAAGCATCTTTTGCACATAACCTTATGAATATTTTTAAATAATTATAGTAAAAAGCAACACAAAATCTGTCATCAATTATTTGGAATTTTATTTATAAAGAGTAGGAATTTCATTCAACATTATCTCATCACTTTTCCCAGATGCCCCAGTTTAAATTCGTCTGCAAACCTCTTAATTTCATGTTTGGCTCTATCGCCATCTCTATCAACTGACTCATGTCCAATCCCCACACCAGGATGCTTCCATCACCTTTTCAACCAGCATTTGTGCATGGAAGTTGTGTTTAGAAGGCTGTGCAAAGGTAGCATTATGAACGTAGGCCAGAAACTTTAGTTTGGCTCTAATTTGATCACAAAACCTTCTTCTACATGCGGCTTCAAGGCTAGTGAAAATTTTTACAGGACTTTTTATGACTGTCTATCAACACTGTCTTTTTTATTTCCTGTTTTCCATTAAGGTCCAACTCAAAAGCTTACTGTCGTACCATCAGCAGATGGAGTAAAATAATAACCAAACAGTGCAGATTCATGGGTGCAGGATATGCAGATGTAAACATTTACAAGGTGCAAAGCCATTTTGCAAATTTGAAACTCAACTGGGATCACATTTTTTGCATCTCTCTAAGCATTTCTGAAGCTACCAATTTGAAATGCACAAAAAAATATTTAGCAAGAACATAAAGTATATTATTTTGATAATAATTTTCATTATTACTTCCAGCCTCGTGGCTAAGAACCTCTTCTTACTTTTAAGGCTTCTCTCAAACTGCCAGTGTCACATACAATCCAGTAATTTTTATGGGAATGAATCAGTTTGCACGTATTATTATAATTGCAGTTTACCAGAAACAGGCCCACTTATTGTGCAAAAATGTAATAATAAATCTGAAGATGGAGACTTAAATGCTTTTGAAATCTTTTTAGAATCTGCTTGTAAGCTGCAGAGGTGGTTTTGAACAATGTTTCCAACAATGTGCGCCAACAAGCAAACATCTTTGTATTCTTGTGAATACCAGATTAATTTTGATGGGTGTGTGTTGTGGGGGATCAGTGGACCAAAATGATGGGTAGTATAGGTAAACACAGCTGGGGATTCACAGCACTGGTGGATCTCCAGAAGACCCCCACCCATTCACACATTTATCAGTGTGTTTACTCAGGGGATGCAGACTAATCTTCTCACAGAGGAACCTTCATGGAGGCGCTGCAGGCTGTGATGAAAGTGACTCTGTCCACAATCACAGCCTTGCTAATTCCTCCATCGTTAAACTTGAATGATCTCTGCATTTTAATGGCCTGTCAGAGTTGTCCACACATCTCTCTGTGGGTGGCATGCTTTTAAAAATTTTATTTTATCCTTTAATTGCACCAACCTCTGAATAATGTGAAAAACTGTGTTCTTTGAACTGAGAAACCAGGAATGATTCTTTATAGCAAGTCAAAGATTAATTTATCTCTATCATTATCACTATAGTTCCTAGTAATGTTTTTTTACTTCTTATTCTGATACTTATGATTTTTAAAAACTGTCTAATCTGAACTAAAGAATTTTCAATTTCTGCCATGTAGAGCATTATTAAGCCTCAGTTTCAAAGCTCCATCTGCTGGTCGTGACTCTGTATTGTACTCCTATTGATTTTGTGTAAATATTAACAACTGATTTATTATCTTGTAAAAGATAATAAATCAGTTCATAGGAGCTTGTTATTAGATTTTGAGGTTCTAAGTCATTACTGTCTCCCATCTGTGGAAAATCTCCTGTTCCTATGATCCTTTATGACACGAGAGAGGCTGAATTACAGAGTTTGTGAAACAGTGATTTTAAGGACAGAAAGAAAATCTTCATTTACTTTATCTATTAAAATCGGTTTCTCAGAATTAATTCAAAAAAACTTAGTAAATTCAATACTAAGTTAATTTATTGATGCATTTTCATTTAAATTACTAGGTTTTGTAATCGTTGCATTGAAACTGTACTGTTGTCAGCATTAACTGACTGAATTTAAAGTGACTTATTTTAAAAATGATTTCTTTTTTGGCATGGTTAATTGTAGGTGTCTTTATTGATGGTTATGGTAATTTGAGTTTAATCAATTATCATTAAGCAAAAAATATATAACAGAGCAACAATGACATGATTTGATTTCAACTGTAAATTATATTGGTGGTTGACATTTAATGAACAAATATTTTAAATGGGAATTCTTTCATTGATAATTTGCCTATTTAGAGAATGTGTCTAAATAAATTTGACTTTCTGCGCCCCCTAGAGTCTACGGAAGAGAATCAGAAAAAACAAAAAAAGTTAATAGATTTTTGAATTTTATTTCAGTATAATATGAGAAAAAAGTCAGAATTCTGACTTTAATCTCATAATTCTGACTTTAATCTCAGAATTCTGACTTAATCTCAGAATTCTGACTTTCTGACTTTTTACGTGCCTGAGGTGTCCCCGATGATGCTATTTCATTAATGGAAGAGCAGAAGGTCATTAAAACAAAAGAGCTAGTCTAGTCTCTAAAACAGACATGGCTACAGCTTGATGCATTTTTGTTAGCTGTTAGAATTCAGTCAGAATTCTGAGAAAAAAATCAGAATTCTGAGATTAAAGTCAGAATTCTGACTTTTTTCTCATATTGAACTGAAATAATATTTAAAAATCAGTTAACTTTTTTTTTATTTTTTCAGTGGCCTCTTCCGTAAGAGTCACAATGAGTTAATATGGCAAAAATGCAATGCCTGTAATTTTGCACAATTTTCACAAGTATGTTTTATAGACCTAATCAAATACAAAAAAGATCTCATTTTTTGTCATTATCAATTACTAAAAAAGAGAAAAAAATCGACAATGACAAAAAATAAAGAAAAATGCCCTGAATTTGATTTATTTTTTTTTAACCTCTGATATCCGATTACTAAAATATGTGGAATATTTTTCATCACAAAAGGCAAACATAAAACAACATTATAGCATACTTAAATTCCAAACAGCAACATATTAGGAGCACTTTTTTAGTTTTTATTGAATTTTCTTTTTCATTAATTCCCAATACATTTTGGACATACATTTAGGGTTCAACTCCAAATACGACACTCGAAATTAAAACTCTGCGTTCCCAGCGTGCCTTCTCGGCTTCCGTTCTGAGAGCGTTTGACGTCAGCATAACAACAACCTGTCATGACAGCTCGAAGAAAGAAATCTCCAGAATAAAATTTACATGAGTGATTATAAAGCCACTTTCACCTGAATGTAAAACTCTCTCTAAAGGTAAGACCCAGACGCTGTGGAAGATTACAACAATCTCTAAAAAATCGACAGAACCAGATAGCAGCTAGCTAACTTAGCATTAGCTCAGCACTCTTTTCTGATGTTGCCTCGCGGCGATGTGGTTAAAAAGAGCCTAAACGCCAGGCTTTGGCCCAACCATTCAAGACTAGACAATGGTTTAGACTTGATACACGATGTGTAAATTGTGAATAATTTAATATTAAATAGAGTTAGATGAGCTAACTTAAGCTGAACTCTGGTAATAACCGACACATTAGCCTAGCTAACGTAGCATCGCAGCGGTTGACAAAAGTTAGCGGCGTTTTTTCTCTCTCTCTAAGATGACAACATCATTAGCGCTTATATCCCAAATGTTAACGCTTAAGGGTGCCATTATTTGTTTAGCTAATACAAAGGTAATGTTCATAGATGGTTAAAGTTCCATTAAAATTCACTGTGGGTGTGTTACTATTGCTGATGCTAGTGATGCTGTTGATTTGGTGAACACCGGTGTCCGTCATATGAATAGTTAATTTAGACTAGCCACCTAGCCGTGTTTTTTATCGATGTGCACAGTCAGCGAGTTAATCTAACGCCTTGTGGCTGCTGTAAAGGAACATTGCACCCAGAGACACGCATTGCAGGTGCATTGCAGCTAATGTTAACCAAACCAGCACTGTGTCTTCATTTTCTCTGTTTAGTCTGTGTGCGATCCAGGACGGACAGGACATTCTGAGACCTGTCATTTAGCCAGCCGGAGAGACGGGGAACAGGATTGGGAAGCAGGGCGAGGCGGGCCCCGCGGAGCCGGTGGAGAAGATGGCTGGCAGCCCGGAGAAGAGCTCCACCGCGCAGGAGCTGAAGGAGCAGGGGAACCGGCTGTTTCTCTGCCGCAAGTACCAGGAGGCTGCCTCATGCTACAGCAAAGCAATTGTGAGTACATCTCCCTGTACCTTTTCATGTTTTCTTAAAATTAGAATTAGTTTTATGCGTGCAACGAGTTGGATTTGTTGTTGCTGTTGGATTTTGGTGTATTTTTGTACCATCTTTGCATAGTTAAATGATGTCATTTCTTTGCAGCAATGCAAAAGATCAGACACAAATCTGTGAAAATCAAATTTCTTACCTTTTTGATGACTGAAATGAATTCTACATAATAAATAACCGATTATCCAAATCCTTTGATTATATATTTGACTTCCTATTACCTTCCGTCTCAGTCTCAAGTCTTTTGCAGTCATTTGTTCTTTTCCAGAACTCAAAACACAAACTATCTCCTCATCAGTTTTGGACAGTCCCATAGCAAGACATCCCCACTACCATGTGCTGCCATTAGTGTTCCATGTATGGATGTGAAATGTTGCTTAATTCACATATACAGACTTACTAATCAGGTGACTTTCTAAGAGAATTTGTTGCTTTGTGTTTAACTCCGGGTAATAGTGTAAAAGTTCCTGAGTCTCATCAAAATACATTGAAGTTGGTATTTGGCATGAGGTATCAACAGAACGGCACAGTGTGTTATAACTGTATCATCATCATGTTATTCAGTGTTTTTGGCATTTGTATTCTGCTGTCATGAGTCCACATAGTTTTTGCTACACCTATCCCTGTGGTTGTGAGTTACTTGCACTAGATGCTGATATCTGAGACAGACTACAGTGTTGAAGATGCAGAACATTACAGAAAATGTTGGAAGTACTCCTGGAAAGACAGGAGTGAGGAACATGTGGACTTATTAAAACTCATGTCCACTGCTGTCTGTAGAAAAATGATAGTCTTTGTAGTATTTACCTAAATTACCATCAATGCATGACTTTATATTATTGTGCAGTGCTAGCTAGGAATCCACTAGCAAAGCACAGTAAGGGTTGTAAAGAATGGGGACATGTCTGACAATGCATTTTTATTCTGTGGTTCATCTATCCTCAGAACCGTAATCCGTCGGTGGCAGTGTACTACACCAACAGGGCTCTCTGCCATGTCAAGCTGCAGCAGTATGACAAGGCTCTGGCAGATTGTAAGCAT
Organism: Cyprinodon variegatus; assembly: GCF_000732505.1. Lineage (NCBI taxonomy): Eukaryota > Metazoa > Chordata > Actinopteri > Cyprinodontiformes > Cyprinodontidae > Cyprinodon > Cyprinodon variegatus. Next base: position 558,087 of record NW_015150566.1, read on the forward strand.
GCCTTGGAGCTGGACAGCCAGTCAGTTAAGGCTCACTTTTTTCTAGGCCAGTGTCACCTGGAGCTGGAGAACTACGACGAGGCTATTGGCAACCTACAGAAAGGTCAGAGGACACTCTTGAAATATGGCAAAATTGTTAAAGAATTCAGTGAATATGTGCAAAAAGAGCCCTTCTAGTGTGTTGCAATATTTTCAGCAGCAGCTTCCTCTGTTGCAAATAAACATTTGCATTTCCTGCATAATTGTTGTCATTGTTGCAAGGGATCAGAGTGTGGGTGTTCAAATGCGTATATATGATTATTAAACTAATTCCATCTTATGCAGAACTGTATGTTAGTTGTTTGAAAATATGAAAGATTTGATGTTTTTTTTTTTTTTCCCAGTATTTGAAATGTTGATCACTAATTATAGAAAAGAAAAACAAATTTTGATCTCTGATGGATTGATTGGTGCACATCTAGTTTTGGCTTCTTGGTGTAAAATCTTATCTTTAATCCAGCTTCACTATATATAGTTATTGCTGATCTTTTCTTTATTCAGAACTATTCATAGCCCTTATTACTAATCAGATCTAACTTTATAACTTAACCTTTTTTGCGTCAGGTACTGTTATTAATTTATATGTGCTTTTAGCCTATAACCTTGCAAAAGAGCAGAGGCTAAACTTTGGAGATGACATCCCCAGCGCATTGCGCATTGCCAAGAAGAAACGCTGGAACAGCATTGAGGAGAAGCGCATCAACCAGGAGAATGAGCTACATGCTTATCTGACTAAACTCATACTGGCGGAGAAGGAACGGTGAGACAGGAAATTAGTTCAGAACGCCTGATGCTTTTTTCAGTCTAAGACTGAGTGATGAATCATCTACACTTTGTATTTTTGCAGAGAACTTGAGGAATACAATGAGAAACAGGATGACAATCAAAACAGAAGTGACGCTGGAAAGATTGCATCTAAACATGTATGCTTCTTTGTCATGCTGAAAACATACAGAATTAATAAGTTTAAAAATTTTGTTCATTGCAGTGTGCTTTTTTTTTCTTTCTTCTTTAATGTGACCAACTAAGGACAAGTATTTAATGGAGATGGAGGAGCTCTTCTCACAAGTAGATGAGAAAAGAAAAGTGAGTTTGGAGAATCATTTCTGTTTCCTAGTGTATGTTCCAGCTTGTATCTCACCACATACACCTGTAGATGCATAAGATGAGGGAAAACAAACTAAAAGTAGACAACAAAAAAAACAGACGTGAGATAAAATAGCTTATAAAGACTGTTTCCTTTTATTTTATTTTGTTCAGCCAACAGGAAATCACCTAATTCAACAAAACATTGCGTATTTTTCTTTCTGTGTTTTTTCTGGTTTGTTCTTTTTTCTTTTTTTCTTTCTTTCTTTTTTTTTCTTTTTTCTCTTTCTTGTTTTTGTTTTTATTATATACAGCACATTGAAAAATTTTTGTTGTTGTTAAAAGGCGGGATGAGTTATTAAATCACACAAAACGCTGTAGTTGAGGATGTATTTTTTACGTTTATTTTTCCTCTCACAATTCCTATCTTACTTTCTCATTACTTTCCTTTGTAATGTACGTTTGTTGATTTATATTTTTTTTTTCTCTCACCAGAAGCGTGAGATCCCCGATTACCTTTGTGGAAAAATCAGTTTTGAGCTGATGAGGGAGCCTTGCATCACACCTAGCGGCATCACCTATGACCGTAAGGATATCGAGGAGCACTTGCAGGTAAGGCTGTGATCTTCTGCTAATCTTTAGTGGTGTAATTTCTAAAATCTCAACTTTTGTTCAGAACCAGGTCAATTGACTTTTTAGATTTTTTTTTAAGTTCAAACCTGTTGAATTTGGATTTGGCATTTCTGCTGACTGACTTTTATTGCACAAATTTTATTCCTTTTGTCTGCAGCACAGGATATAAAATAGCATAATATCAATTAGATGGTTAAAACAATTATGGCATTTCAAACTCAAATTGCTCACACTGATATAGAAATGGTGACATATTTCTTAGTCTTAGATGCCTTTAATATTAAAAGTTAATGTTATAACATGACTTTGCGTGGAAATGCATCATTTTCCTTCCGCTTCTTGGTGATACATTATTTAGTGTCGGTTTTTCACATTAATTCCCAATGAGGTCCATTAATGATTTTAATTGCACTGTCGGGTCTTCAAGAACTAAATCCTCTGCAAAGTATTTGATCATTTTAGTGTGAATAAAGTAACTACATGTTGACAGTTACAGTTAGGCTTCCTCTCCATGTTAGACAGCCTCCTTTACCGTCTCTTTTTTTACATGCTTTTTGAGAACTTAATCCTTTTCCTGCTTTTTGACACTGCAGGAGTTGTTTGTTCTCTGTGTAAGAAGTTTTGCCAAAGATTGTTTTGTCTGTTTTTGAGTATTTTGCTTCAGTTTTTTTCCATGATTTTTCTATGTTATGTTCTAGCTGTTTAATAAATTGAAGTAGTTCCTCCATGCTTATGTTACAATGATCTGTTAAATGCCACATGTAAAAGGTGAAGCACAGGTTAACCCATCATTTTCATGTTTTATGTTGGTTATTTCTGCTTACGTAGAAGGGATTTACCAACCTCAGCCCATTTCTGTTTTGTGCAGCGTAGACCTAAAATAACCAGATACTAAAAATGAAGTCCATACAGCATATTCTATTAATGTTTAAAATGCTTCTTTTTGTTGCCTGTGTGCAGAGGGTAGGTCACTTTGACCCCGTCACCCGGAGTCCCCTGACCCAGGATCAGCTGATCCCCAACCTAGCGATGAAGGAAGTGATCGATGCTTTCATCCAGGAGAACGGTTGGGTGGAGGACTACTGAAGAGACAAGCTTGTATCCCCATTCAGTACAATGCACAGAGCCTGGACAAGACAAGACTGTAGAGAACAGATCACTCCTTGCGTGGATACGTACCTTGGAAGCAGGAAAAGTCACACAGAGGACTACCAGACAGGAGCAACGTGTCTCAACCTGCCTCTCCTCTCCTTCCCTTTTATTTTTCCTTGTAGATCAACTTCTTACTCTTAACTGAGGGTCAGTGTTACCGGCCTGCTGCTCCCTTTAAGACCCCGTTCACTCTAACATTTCTAGCCTTTCTCTTCATCTTCCTGTCTGTCGTGCTGTTTCAGGTCTTTCTGTGCTCAGATAGGGACCGTGCTCTCAGGTCTCTTTTGCACTCTGCCTGGTTTCTCTCTCTGTGTCTCTCTTTTTTTCTGAGCCACAATTTTCTGAAAGAATAACAATCCAGTGTTTCACCGATTCAAATATGGAGAAAGAAACAGACTTTTTTTTGCGTCAGGACTTATACAGACACTGGCCTTTTATTTCGAGGTTAATCCAAGTATATTTTTGTCATTTTTCATTAAAAAAATGGACGATCTGCCTAGTTACTAAAGTATATCTTTTGGAGAGGTCACTACAATGCCAAAAACCTATCCTCATTCAACAAGAGTGACTTGATAGTGAGTTTGACACCGTTCTAGAAGAAGAAGGATGCAACACAGCTCCGCCTCTTCCTGCTGGTGGCACCCCGTCCGTTCATGCCCCTGTCACTTTACTGTACATTGTTGAATAGATCTTTATTTGGCATCTCAATCAAACCCCAATCCAGACAATTCAGATAAGCTGAATGTATAGATAATATATTTCTTTAGATTCAGCCATCATTATTACAAGATGTTTTTTTTTTTCCGAACAGTTTAAAGGTTCGGGGAAGAAACCTTGAGCTAAGAACAGAAAATGAATAGCTGCATTAACAAAAAAAAAAAAAAAAAACTAAAAGAGAGTTTTCACATTGCTGGATATGAATATTAATTGCTTAAACGTTTAAACTTGAGAGATGAGAGCCATTAGCTGTTTTGACTGTTGCTGATATCTGCTTTGACAAATGGTCTGCGCTGTAGTGTTTACAGAAGATGTTTCTGGATGTTAACGTGCTGTCTGCCTGGAATGGAAGCGGATGCTCGAATCAAATGAATTTTGTTCTTTTTAAAAGCCTGAAGATTGAATGGTTGCATCTTTTTAAAGAAATTGACAAATCTTTGTACTGTCACAAATATATGAGCTTCATTTGCATCACTGCCCCATAGTTGGCCATTCAGAGGATTGCTGGAAAGTTCTGATCATCTTCATCCGTACCTCAGTTCAAGTTTTTGCGTGCTGGATTTCCAGCATTTCCTGTCATAAAAGGAGTTTTCAATCCAGTGCTTAGTAGTTTACAGCTGATTGTGTCTGTGGTGAATTAGGCCCGTTTGGTTGGTCTTTGTGCTGGGGTTCAGGCTTTGTACATAATTTGCTGGTGTTAATCAGATTTTATTTCTTGACAAGTTAGGGTTCTTTTTTTGTCTGGAGAAGGCCTAGAGCTTAATAAACTGTATTAAATGTAGATATGTTGATAACATGAATGACTTGTTCTGTTTTCCTTTTGGCCTGATTAAATCATTTCCTTGGATGTTTGTTTTTTGTTTGATCCTGAAGATAAAGAACTGCAGAGTATTCATTGCTTAATGCCTGCAGCACAACTCCTCACATAAACACACAGGAAATTCTCATCACTCTCCCCTAGATGAACTATTTGATGACTATTTACTGCACATATGTTGAAATCCTCCTTTTGAACAGAGAATTATTTACCAAATTACTTTTCCTTTCCTTTAGTGGCTCAGACACACCAGTCTATCCTCCCTGTTCACATTTTGAACAGGGAGGATTTGTTTTAAGCTATGAGGAAAAGAAGCCTCTATATTATAGATAACTTCAACATAAGTACCTTGCATTATCATTTCTTGGATGAATGAAGATTTTATTTTTAATGGGATTTTTTAAAACCTTTTCATTTTGAACCACTCTGAAGTGGAGAAATTAAATTTTTTAAACATCAGTAAAGAGCTAAATTTGTTTATATTATTGCAATTCTTGTAACCTATTATGAACCTCATTATAAAGGAAGCAAAAAGGTTAATATGAAAGAGGAAGATGATGTTTAAAATTTTTTCAAGTAAATTAACAAACTGATCTATGGGGCTACATAGTGGAGCAGTTTGAAGCACTGTTGCATTGCAGCAGGAAGGTTCTGGGTTTAATTCCCAACCAAGGGTCTTTCTGCATGGACTTTGCATGTTCTTCCTGTGCATGTGTGGGTTTTCTCCGGCTGTTAGGTTAATTGGTGTCTCTAAGTAGTCTTAATGTGTGATTGTGTGGGTGTGCATGGCTGTATATCTGTTGCCCTGCAATGTACCGCAACCTATGCAGGGTGGACACCGCCTTCAGCCCATAGACTGCTGGAAACAGACACCAGCCCCACCGTGACTCTGACGGATAAGTGGGAGAAGATGAAAAGCTTTCATTTATTGATGACCCCTAGTACCAGATTAGTGTGAATAATCATATTCATCTTTACATCTGAGTTGATTTTCACTAGTCTAAAACTGTCGTCTGATTACCACCAGGCCTGTGAAGTGCAATAAATCATCTAAACAAAACCTGTCCAATGAAATGAAATAAAGTAACATTTAGGAGGTTAGAAAAACACATTATGAGCCGACTTACATGGAACAGGAGGAAGACTTCCCAGGAATGACTGGCCAACCAGTTATCCAAGATTTTTAACTCCTTTATGAGGCAACTAAAGAACTGTTGTTACAGCTGGTGAAAAACTAACACAACATCCCTTACTGAGATCATACTGTCAGTATGGTGAATATTTGGTGCTGTTGATCTTTGTCTTTACTGGTCTGGGACCTGTAAGACTTGCTATCATTAACCATCAGTTCTAGTGGGTATTTCTGCAGTCTCCAGTTTGAACCTGGATTGTGTAGAAGGACAACATTAAAATCAAACAGTAAGTAGACCTCTAAATCACTCAAACACACACAAATAAATGTGAACATAATGTACCGAAAATATGATTAACTACTAGAGAATGCCTATACAACTAATATAGAACTATGGGTAGTTCATCAATAGTCACAGATAAACACCCAGCTTCGCCTTATTATGGATCTACTGCTTAGTTACCAGGGAAATTAAGAGTAATTAAGCCGGAACTAATGTGTAGTTACCATGGAAACCGAAGCAGAATTAATAAGGAAGTAAATGGTAGAGATCTAGTAGGTATTTAATGTGTAGTTACCATGGAAACCAAAGAGGAATTAATAAGGAAGTAAATGGTAGTTATCTAGTAGTTATTAGGAGACTACTTATTAGGTACTGCAAATTTGGAGTTTTAAATTCTCACTGTTGGTTCTGAATAAACCCCTGACCTGTGAGGTCACAGCTTATTAAAAACCGCTTTACTGAGCACCAAATTATTGCCTTTTGGTTATTTTATGGACTTTATGGAGTCAAGCATCATATCAAGCAGTTACCAAGGAACTAGTAATTGCAATTATTCTTTTTCCTGCCACCTATTATGTGTAGACATGACATCCAAGGACAGAACTAGCCTTCAAGTTTGGACAAGATGCAGCAGGTAAAATAAGTATTGACCACGGGACCATTTTTCTCAGTAAATATATTTCTAGAGGTGCTATTGACATTTTCACCAGATGTCGATAAAAATCCACGCAGACAAAGAAATCAAACCACAGATGTCCAGAAATTAAGTTACGAGTAATAAAGGGAAATGGCACAGGGAAAAAGCATCAAACACACTGATATTTATTTTACATTTTGTGCAAAAGCCTATGTTGTCAATTACAGCCTCAAGACACCTGCTGTATGGAGAAATTAGTCGCATTCATTACTCAGGTGTGATTTTGGCCCATTCTTCCACACCAACAGTCTGCAAATTTTGAAGGTTTTATGGGTCTCCTCTTTGAACTATGATCTTTAGTTCTTTCCATATAGCTTCTATTAGATTCAGTTCATGTGATTGGCTGGGCCATTAAACTGCTTTATTTTCCTTCTCTGAAACCAATTTAGCATTTCCTTGGTTGTGTGTTTTGGGTCATTGTCTTGCTGAAATGTCCTTCCAAGTTTCATCTTCATTCCTGGTAGATGGCAGCAGATTTTTATCAAGAACGTCTCTGTACATTTTTACATTCATCCTTCCATTATTTGAAGTTTTC
>NW_015150566.1:565442-638416 GCF_000732505.1 Cyprinodon variegatus
AACGTTGTAAAGCAACAAACTTATCAACCTGATACCGACTGGTATGAAGTTACAGATATTTTCCTCTTCTGAGCTAAATTCTTATATGTGTATATTGGCCAAAAGTCCTTCATGAACCCCATACACTAAAGCAGAAATTCTATTTAAAAACTGTTATATCTGAAATCCCTCATCCTTCATGTGGCGTGTGTCTATAAAATGATGCGAGGCTCTGTCACATGAACTGACCATCATCAGGCCTGACATACCGAGCCTATTGTCCGAGCGTCTCTTCAGGAGGTGACATAATGTTCTGTGCCAGGGGGAGAAGCGGACTGGGTTGTTACAGCTGATGAGTTCGACCGACTGAGCTGCTGCAGAAAAAGGCAAACTGCTTCAAAATGGTAATTGTATTTATTGTTTTCTTAAGCAAATTTGGCAGCCATTCATAGAAATTTGTTCAGCGATTAGAGCTTTTATCTAATCTAGACAACCTGTGTGTGTTTGCAGAGTTTCAACACAGTGACGATGGTGACAGCTCTCCTTGCTTTCCCTTTGACTCCTTCCTTAGCCACACAAGGTAAACGTTTTGAAATTGTTATTGCTAGAGTGGTTCCATAAGCAAGAGGCATCAACTTAACGACTAATAAATCCTACAAAAAAAGATTCTACTGGTGAAACAATCAATCGTAGTCTATCAAAGTTTATTTTTTATAGCACTTTCCAACAATGCATATGGTGCACAAATCCCTTTACAAGTTAATATAAAAGCAAGTTTTCATGACCAAAATCGATAAAATATGGAAATGTTAGGCATAAATAAGCTAAAAGAGATAAAGACTAAAAAAATGCACAATAGTACAATCAACAACACCTTTAAAAGCTATATAGAAAAATAAAACCACAATATAAACTAAAAAAAAGCAGGAGTGAAAGGACAGTCTGAGCAGATGGGTTTTTAACTCTGATTTAAAGACTCCTCTATCAGTAATGGATTGTAGCTCTAGTAATAAACTGTTTCACAACTTGGGAACAAAGATAGCAAAATAATGATTTTGCAGCTAGTCCTGGGGAAATGTAGGGTTATGAGCTCTTATGACAAGGTGGTGAACAGTTAAAAGTTCAGACAAGTATCCTGGAACAATATGATTTTAAACCTTACATGAAGACAGCAGGACTTTAAAGTCTATGCAAAAGAAAACTGGAAGCCAGAGGAAAGAGAAAATAGTTAGAAGTGAGTTTGGGAGTATTTGAGGGAAACCAAGCAGCTGCATTTTGGACCACTTTGAACCTTATCAGGAATAGAGTGGCTAATTCCTGCAAACAGAGCATCCTTGAACTAATGAATGCATGCATTCTCGTTTTCAGGTCAACCAGGGAAAAAAATGTTTAGACTTTTAAGCTGAAAAAAGCCAACTCTGACTACTGAGTTTACCTGTTTTTCAATCTTCACACCCTTGGTTCTTACAGCTGAAGTAAAATATGGGGAACTGGAACACGAGCTTGGAGGTTGACAAGACTGCTTTGAATTAAACTGAATCTACTCAGTTTTTCCTTCATTTATGTGAAAATATTGAGACAAACTTGATGTCAAACAAACAGTTTTGCAGAAAAAAAAAGAACTATTTTTATTATTCTCTTTCATTGGTATGTAGATTTGTACATCATCAGCATATAAATGAACAGGAACCTTTTGTTTAAAGATGATAAATTTATTGCTTAGATATGAGGCAAACACCCAGAACTCTGGCCTAGACGTGCCAGATGCGTTCCAGAAGTGAAACAGGAATTACCTGGACTACACTATCAAAGGTAGCTTTAAAGTCAAACATCACAAGCACAACTGAATTATTTGTACCAACGCTGTTCAGGGTATCATTATGGACCTTAGGAAATGCACACTGTGTGCTGTGACGGGATCTGAAGCCTGAATTAAACTTTTCAACAGTTTCATGCAGCAAGACGTAATCTTGTAGCTGTGACAGGACACATTTTTCCATAACCTTAGACAAAAAAGGTAGAATTTGAGGAAAATTTAAACAAATGTATGGTTCAAGATTGCATGTTCAGAAGTGGCTTAACCATAGCATGCTTAAAGGCAGGAGGGACAGTGCCCATCCTGCAGCAACAGGAGGGGCTGCTTCTCTCCCACATCAACATATTTTTCGGATGCCCCCTGGATCCCTCCCTCAGGAGGTGTTCCAGGCATGTCCCACCAGCAGGAGGCCCAGGGGACGACCCAGGACAGGATGGAGGGACTACGTCTCTCGGCTGGCTTGGGAGCATCTCATCAAGATTCCCAAAGCAGAGGTGGAGGAGATGTGTGTGTGGAGAGGATAGTATCGGAGTCTCTGCTAAGACAGTTGCCCCACCTACCCACCCTGGATGAAGCGGAATATGGGGGGTAAACGTTAGATAGATATTTGGACTTTGCTTCCTTTACAGCTTATTGGTAAGAAGCAACACATTCTCTCCATGCATCCATTTTCTCCTGGTTATTCCTTGTCAGGGTCGCGGTGGGGCCGGTGGCTATCTCCCTCAGTCTAAGGGTGAGAGGCATGTACAACCTGGACAGGTAGCCAGTCTGTCGCAGAGTAACAGAGACACACACAAAGACCATGCAGAAACACACTCTTACACAGAAGGACAATTTTAGAGAAGTCAATTAACCCAACAATCGTGTTTTTAGATTGTGGAAGGAAGCCGGTGTACCTGGAGAGAACATGTGTGGACACAGGGAGAACATGGAAACTCCATGCAGAAAGACCCTGGGCCAGGAATCAAACCCAGAACTTTCTTGCCCAAGACATTCTCTCCATATGTTCACATGTAATATGTCTTCAATCTACTCTTAGCTTGTCTGCACTGTAGCTTCAAAGCACGATAGGAGTGATTGAGCCATGGCTAAACAAGCACATCTTGCAGTTTTGTGCATGAAAGGGGCAACAGGCTAAAATCTGAGAAATTATGGATCGAAAAGATGAAAGAAAATTTTAGAGGTCCATGACAGCGACCAAACAAGGTTTGGAGGAAATTGCAGAAGCTGAAAATGCTGCAGCAAATTCATTGGTCGTTGTGGAGGTAATGATATGACAGCAATGAGAGGTAGAATGTTTAGGTGTTGGTGAAGAAATTATAAGTTTAAATCGGAGGAGAAAATAATCAAATATGGTAAAATATATATTGGTCTATCAGATACATAAACTGCCTCATCATTAGCTCCCACAGTGAGCCAATGAAAGACAACTAGCTCCAGAATGAGTCCAAGCTCATAAATAGGGCACGGACTGAGATCCAGAGAATCCAAAAGGCAATAAAAATAATCGCCATCTTTTTGGAGGTTCAGTCGACATGGTGGTTAAAGTCACCACAATTCAATAGATTATTTGATTTAAATATACACTCTGCCAGAAACTCATACATTTCAGGCGTTAATGATGGGATTTCTCCAAACTGTTTTAATCCACTGAATGTATGTGACGTAGAAAAGATGATTCTTACATTCTGGCATCACTCGCCATCCGTATAATCAACTTTTACCTCTTGCTTTGCCTCAAAACCACGTCAAGTATTTTCCTTATGATTTTGTCTGGAAAACATTCAGTAACAACAAAGCAGTTTGGTTTACTTTTATGTAATGTCACATAAAATATTGGATAAAATAAAACACTTCTCCCAGCATCTAAGTACAAACTGGACATAAAACACTATTTAAATTGTTGGTGGCGGTTATTAAGTTTCTAGTTGTGTTTACCAGTTGGTATATCTATTGCTTATTAATAAAGGCATTCCAAAGCTACTGGGAAAAAGCCCCCTATTAACTTAAAAGTATGCCGGATATCATAATGGTGGAATAAATACACAAAAACCTTGCCATGATCTGCATTTAAATGTATTTGTTTTAACCAATTTTCTGTTTTACACTCACTAAACCTCATTCCTGCTAAGTAAAACATAGGTGGGAGAGTCCTCCAACCTTCTGGAGGACAGCATTGCAGCCAGTTTTGCATTGGTTTGGTGTGTATTGCTGTAAGGCTCCCACATATTCTAGTGTAGGGGAGTCTGTGGACGTCCATGTGGCTTTGATTATCACACTTGTTTTAAATCAAAGATCCACCGGATACGCCTGATCACAAATCAGTTTTTATGGCTCACCATAAACAGCTTGGCAAGACAAATTCTTAACCTGAAATGGTGCCTCACGTAGAAGAAACAATGTTAGCAGGGTCCATGACACTCATAGTATGTCTGAATATGAGGGAAACTTTAGCATCTCTATTTTGCTTTTGGTCCGATTACATGTGAATGACAAAAATACTTTTCTTGTACCGTTACAATTCTGATATTTGTTGAACAAAATGCTCTCAGTAATGTTATTGGTTTAAATCCACCTTGCAAGATATCTAAATTTAAAGCCTACTTCCCAGGAAAGCATTTCGTTTACTAAACCATCAGAGAACTTGATTGAATTATGTTATTTTGTAAATTCACACACTTAAAGATGTTTTGGTGTCTTTACCTCCAGTGGGCCTGAGTGAGAAAGTCCTGGTCTTCCCCTATGAGACGGACTTCAGCTTCGTGGCCCTGATTCCCCAGAAGGAGATGAGTCTCAGAGCCTTCACGCTCTGTATGCGTGTTGCCACAGAACTGCCGGAGGAGCGGCAGATCATCCTGTTTGCCTATCGCACAGTCGACTACGATGAACTCAACGTGTGGCGTGAAAAAGATGGCCGTGTCTCTTTCTACCTGAGCGGCGACGGCGTCTTCTTTCACCTGCCACCGCTCGGCACCTTCCGCACCAGCCTCTGCCTCACCTGGGAGTCTCGCACAGGTCTTGCTGCATTCTGGTTGGAAGGGAAGCGCAGCACATACCAGGTGTACAAACCAGGTCACAGCATTCGTCCGAAGGGTACCGTCCTGCTGGGCCAGGACCCGGACAGACACCTGGGAGGACTGGAGGCCATCCAAAGCTTTGTTGGGGAGATGACTGACGTGAACATGTGGGACTCTGTTCTTTCTAGAAGCATGATCCAGGCCTGGCACTACGGGCATAAAGTTCCCAAGGGAAACATTTTCGACTGGGCCACCATTGAGTATGAGCTGAGCGGGAACGTGTTGGTGGTGGATGATGACTGACTCGATGAGGTGGTTCCATCAGACAGAGGGCAAACTGTAGAAGTGAGTTCTGGACTGGTAGCTCTTGTCTTTCTTAGCCTTACAGCTTGCCAGACTCTGTTTTTGTGATGCTTCTTTTCTTGTGTTTGTCTTCCATCATCTTGACTCAATGCCCTCATACTTTGCTACAGCACAATACCCCAATACAAGATCCACAAATACTACTACCAGAGACCCACTAATACATTCTCAAAATGGATTTGGTAATTTTGAGAACAAACAACACAATATAAAAGATTTGTAAACTTTAATCGAACTTTCTGCTCATTGATTCCCAATTAAAGTTCTTAAAGGAGAATTCCGGTTTTTAACACTTTTAGCCCATTTTCTGTAGTGTCCAGGATGAAATCGAATGATCGACACCAAAATTTTGACAATTGGTCCTGTCTCTGCTTTTTGGCTCATGCAGAATCCCCCCCTGGCTGCTTCAGAATGGCTTCCATTGTGCATGTCCGATAATGTCCTTAAAACAACCTTAAACGTTCTTTTTTTAAAATATGCTACTCACCGGGTCGTCAGCGCTGTTCAATGACGTTCCAAAAAAAGTTTCGTGAAGAAAAACCGTTCCTGTCTTGTTTTATTTAGCATTTTGTAAATCCCAGAACTATTTTTTCCGATACATCACAACCGCTTATAAACTTCCGCCTCCCGTTCGAATCTGAAGCGTTGCACACTCCAGACCACTAGTTGGCGACAATGTCTCTATATACTCCTCCTTAGTATATTCCGGTTCAAAATGGTATCCTCTACCGTCAAACTCAAAGTCCAATATGTCCTCCTCAAGAATCCACCTTTTGTATTCCATTTTCAGAGTTTTTTAAAGTGTTTAACAGAGACGTTAGCACCTACACACGTCTGAGTACACAGAGTGAAGCGAAAAGACTACAACTAAGTGTAAACAGGCCCCATTTCCGGTGGCGGAGGGATATTGACTATTCCAACAGAAATCAATGGGATTTACAAAATGCTAAATAAAACACTACAGGAACGTTTTTTCTTCACGAAACTTTTTTTGGAACGTCATTGAACAGCGCTGACGACCCGGTGAGTAGCATATTTAAAAAAAAGAACGTTTAAGGTTGTTTTAAGGACATTATCGGACATGCACAATGGAAGCCATTCTGAAGCAGCCAGGGGGGGATTCTGCATGAGCCAAAAAGCAGAGACAGGACCAATTGTCAAAATTTTGGTGTCGATCATTCGATTTCATCCTGGACACTACAGAAAATGGGCTAAAAGTGTTAAAAACCGGAATTCTCCTTTAAGTGGGTAAATATAATGACTATTTTAATAGAATAAGTTATAAAACATATCAAACTCCAAAAATAATGCAATTTTTTATGATTTTTTTCTTAGATTCAAAAGATATTTGGTTAAATGATGGTAAAAAACTTGTGAAAATTTCTTGTTAGCAAAGCACATGTGCAACTTTCAGCACCTTTGAAATTTTGCCCTCAGAAATCCTCTATGCAAACTAGATAATTAGCAGATGTTTGACCACATGAACCTTCTGAGCATGCTCTGAAAATTCATGTTTATTAAAACCAGAGGCTGTTTTCAAGCAGCTGTTTTGCCAAGTTTAGATTAGACAGATTTTTTTTCTCTCTCCCAAGATTTTTTATTTGATTTTTAAAATTAAAACTCTATTATTTCCAAAACATGGATCTGATCTCATACACATATTTATATAACATACATAAATCCATTATTTATCACAAGAGGTAAAGCTGTGCATCAATTGGAGCGCCCTGAGGATGATGCGAAGAATGATCGGTGCATGTTCATGGAGACTACACAAAATAGATAAAGGTCTTTAAATGAGGATGTGGCTTTCAGAGGGTGCAGAAATGTGTCAAAGCTCTGTTGAGAAAATAATTTACTTAAGAGACACAACTTTTGTCTTAAAAAGGTTTTTTTCTGCATCAGCAGCACCATTTTCTAGAAGTTGAAATCTGTATTGCTTGTAAACTGTGGTCTGAGGGATCAAAATGATGGCCCCCAGGAAACAAATTAACTTCACAGCGATAAAACTGCTCCATTTTTTTCAGGAAAACATTTTGTTCTTTTCTTTGAAGCTCCATGTTTTGTTTTGTTTTTCTTCCCTCCTACCTCTGATAAAGCGCTCCTCTTCACAGTCACTCAGATCAGCTGAGCAGCTGTTGGAGACGCCTCTAAAGCCTTTGTCTTTTGACCTGGAATAAGTTTCAAATTTCATTACATTTTTTTCTTATCTCTGTAGCATTTTTAGTTGCTTTTACTTGGATATTATTTCTACGTTTAATAAGGTCAATATAATAATACCTTTTTTTCAAATTGCCTTATAAGAAAATTGACTTGGCTTGGAAAAAGATAAGATAATTACCCTAAAAGTGGCATAATTTTTTACTTTTTAAAGTACATTTTGTCTAATCACTGAATGGATCTGTATGTGCTACTGAGGCTGGCATGCCGGATGCATCCATAGGAGGGCAGTCTGGGCTTGGTTCCATAAAATAACTACATGCATTCATTAACAGAAACTGGCAGCGATAACTTCAAAACATGCATACTGTAAAATAAACTGTAATGAATTTGTTCATTATGTATGTAAATACACATATAATATAGAACAACAACAATTAATTACAAAAAAATTCCATTCAAAATAAAAAAAAATCAGTTTTATTCTAAAAATACTTAATAATAACACATAATCCAGCTGAAATTATAGATTTGTTTTGCTTAAAGATCCTGAAAAACACTCCATATAAAAAGTATAAATATAATTATGATTAAAGCTTTAATCTGCTGTGAAGCATTGATGGTTTTAACTTCACCGTGAGCCAAAAGAGCAATTTTCTTGTTTTAAACCCTCTTGCTGTAATGTTGCCTTTGGTTATCACACTCACTCATGAATTTTCTATGTTTTAGCTGATGTAAGAGTGCTGTTGGGCCTGAAATAAAACATCCCCATGTGCATAACTAGAACTGGCTGTCATTAAATTATTTTGTCTTTGAACTCTAAAAGTTTTTTTTTTTTACATTTTTTTAAATAATCATCCCATTTTCAATACGTTTTAGAGAAAGTTTGACTCCTTTGTAATAACTGGTTACTTTTTTGCCAGCAAATGATTAAATACTCAGTTTCACCAGGTTCCTCTTCAATGAATTAGGATACAGCAGACTATGTCTGATCATTAATTGAACAACAATATTATTAAAAGAAGTAGTATTTTTTTGTACCAGAGCATGATCCATAATTCAGATCTATAAGTTGAGATGAAGTGATCCGTTTACCAATTACCTTTGATGCAGAAGAGCAAAAAGTCAACTTCTCTGTTTTTATATCTCCTGAGTATTGGTTAACCAGACATGGCAAACAAACATGAGACACATGTGTTACATATTACTTGCAGAAATCCAGGCATATGGAGTTGCTTCAGTAACAGAGGCCCCTCAGAACAGGCTTAGGGTCAGATCTTCTCCATTCAAGTGTAACAGTAACCCTGTGTGTTAACTCTGTTCGTCTCCATGGCTCCGTGCACGCATCCTCCACCGCCTGCACCAACATGGTGACCTCCTTGCAGAGACAGGGAAGAAGTTTTTCCAGCGCACAGCCTGCACAGGCTTTCCTTCAGGGTGGGAAAGTGCTGCTGTTCAGAGTGTGTGTTTATTCCGACCAAAATCACCCGTCGGCTCTCTCGCTGCAGCTAAATAAGGAGAAGGGAGGGCCAATGAGTTCTGACTGCGGGTCAGCAGCCAAATGTTCCACCTTCTTGGATGTTGCAATGCATCAATCGTGGTGCCCACTCACTGTGTGGTAACACCTTTGTGGACCATCTGCCCAACCCTGCCTTCTCAGCCCTCTGGTGCGCTCACAGTGACACACATAGACCTTCTCCATCTCTTTTTGCGTCTCTGCCCAAGAGCAGTGATAATCCCTCATACATTTATATATATATATATATATATATTCATGCAAAATTTTTGAATTAATTGCTGTTTTTATTTGGAATTAAAATTCAGATAATATGGAACTAAAACATCCATCCATCCATTTTCTGACACGCTTAATCCCAAGTGGGGTAACGTGGGCTGCTGGTGCCTATCTCCAGCTCTCTATACAGGCAAGAGGCAGGGTCCACCCTGGACAGCTCGCCAGTCCATCGCAGGAGAACACGGAGACAATCAACCATTCACACACACACTTACACCTAAGTAGAATTTAAAGAATCCAATTTTTGAACTGTGGTAGGAAGCCAGAGTACCCAGAGAGAACCCACACATGCTCAGGGAGAACATGCAAACTCCATGCAGAAAGACCCTGGGCATGGAATCGAACCCACAACCCTTTGGTGCAATGCTACCCACTGCGCCACTGACTTACACATTAAATTCCATACATTGAATTTTTATCTTGTGAAAATTTAGCTGCAGAAAAAAAAAAAAAGATTCAGCTGCAAAAATTTCAGCTGCAGAAAAATTCAACTTCAAATGTGTTGACCTTTTGGTGAACTCAAACCAGTCGAGCAGCTTCTAGCCAATGAAATTAGCTCATTTTGTCAGAAAAAAAAAGGAAGTTTGCCACCGGCCGCTTCTTCCTAATCCCGAAGAAGCGGCCGGTGGCAAATTTCCTTTTTTTTTTCTGACAAAATGAGACAGGGCAGACAGGGGTCCTGCACTGCCGGTGATTGGCTCAGTTATTTCACCCAATCTGATTAGATGAAAAACTCTAATTTCTGTCTATTAGTAGCTACCTGACTTTTTTTAATCATATATATTTAACAAGAAAAACTGCTTCATTCAGCCGGGAACAAAGTTATGCCCGACTGTTGTGACCAAATGAGCTAATTTCATCGGCTAGAAGCTGCTCTACTGCATCAAGTGCTGATTGCTTTGGCTTTAGTTCACCAAAAGGTCAACACATTTGCAGTTGAATTTTTTGCAGGCAAGTTTTTTTGCAGTTGAATTTTTTTAAAGCTGAATTTTTTACAGGTTAATTTTTTGCAGCTGTTTTTTTTTTTTTTTTTCCGCTGGCACAGTTTTACCAGATTTAAATTCAGTGTAAGGAATTCAAGGTGTAAAAAAAAAAATCAGTTTTTAAAGTTCAATGTTAAAAAAATTCTGCTTTTAAACTTCAGTGTACAAAAAAAGGTAGATTCTAATGAGAGAGTTTTTCTTCCATAAGATAAGAGTTATTGTTTTAAAGCTAAAATAAATTTAGAGTATATTGCAAAAATTCATACCAATTCAATTATTTTCACATTTTGCTGCAACAACACATAGAGATCTCAGATCAGGATTTTATGTAATAGACTGACACAAATTTGCACATTATTATTTAGTAGAACGAAATTGATTTTTTTCAAAACACTGGACATCACCCTGAGGATTTAATCTTCACAGCAAACCATATAGTAGCAGAATCAGTCTGTGGAGATATTACTAGTCTCTAAAAACAGGGAAAACTGGTCATTGATGATAGGGAGATGAATTGAGCTACATACAGGAGTATTTTGGAGAATAAACCTGAGATCTTCATACTATAAAAAGTGAGAAGAGGAAATGCACTACTAAAGGAAAAGATGTAAAAAGTCCTGTTTTTGTTTCACCAGCTATGTATGGAAAAAAACAAAACATATGGAAGAAGATGCTCTGGTTAGATGAGAAAAAATATATAAACATCTGTTTCCCTGAATCTGTCATTTTGTTCTGTAAAACACAGTGGTGGCAGGGTCATGCTGAGGGGCTAGCCTTTTATCAGCAGGGGAAAGGGAGTTGGATTTAAACAGATGATGAAGAAGCTAAATAAATGGATGAAGAAAAGTGCAGAGTACAAAAGACAATATTAATGTCTAAGAAGTCCTAGTCAAAGTCCAAATCTAAATCTAAATGCAAGGGGAAAATGAAATGTTCTTTGACAATGTCACTTCCTTAACCTTGTCTCTCTGCACCAAACTGAATATTTGAGGTAGTTAGCATAAGGAGAAAATCTACAGAACGGTTAATTATTCCCTGTGTCCTTATGTTGCATGTATTATCCAACTGAGCAAGCAGTTGCAGGGCCTTCTTGTTCTGCTCGCGGACAGGGCCGCCATGAGATCTGCATATTGGCCCATGGTGGTGTAAGCTGTCTGGGGCGAGGCGGTGCCCACTGACTGACTGCGTATCCACGCGAGCGGAGCTGGTGAAGATGTTTTCCACGCGAGAGGAGATGGACTGCGAGAGGGAGTCCCGCACGAGGCAGTGGAGGAGGGAGACAGAAGGAGGACCGTTCTGGATTCCTTCGAGCAACTTCTAATAGATTTCCAGGCAAAACATATTTGCATATGCAAGACAGTGCTACAAGCTATCTGAGTGAGCAGTGGCGTGTGTGCATTGAACAGATGGATAATTTTTTTAGATCTTTCTTGCAGAAATTTCAGCCCATTAAAGAGAGATTTTGAGTATTACTCAACCTGCTTTTGTTTAAATGAGCTATAGTGGATTTTTAAGAGTTAGTGCCGAATGCATGATCAGAGACATTACAGAAAACCAGCTTGAAAAGTCATATATCATAAAAGCACATGAATAAAAAAAATCATTTTTAAGTCAAGTTTAGATTTTTTGCAAATTAATTATTTCTACTAAATCCTCATTGCAAAAAAAAAAATAAAAACATTAATTGTTTTTTTATTCATTCAGGACAGCATAAGGAAAGCAAACGGGTATCTAAACCTGATCATGATCAGAGACATTACAGAAAACAAGCTTGAAAAGCCATGTACAGTATCATAAAAGCACATGAATAAAAAAATTAATTTTAAGTCAAGTTTAGATTTTTTTGCAAATGAATTGTTTCTACTAAATCCTCATTGCAAAAAAAAAAACATTCACTGTTTTTTTTTATTCATTCAGGACAGCATAAGGAAAGCAAACGGGTATCTAGATCTTATTTTGTTTTCACAATAATGCACTTTCTTCCTTTCCTCTCAGAGGTTGTAACATGTCAGTGTGGTTGCTCTTCCTCCCCCTCCGGGCTGCATGAAAAATTCACCAGGGCTCCCCATTAGAGTCACCCCGAATCAGGGAGCAGGCGTTACAATGGCCACTCACAAGGCACTTTTATCACTGGCCGTTTAGCAACGCAAATGTTCACATTTCTCAAACACAAAATCACAGCAGAGGCAGCATTCTTCATTGCAGGAGGGGTCGAGTGTGCAACGCAGTAAGTTCAGATGCACAATCAGGGATGAACTGGTAAAAACAGATTTCCATAATGCTTTTAAGCTGCAGCTTTTCACTCTGCTGGTGCCAGACCTGACCTTTTCTGGGTGTGAGTGTAAAAGAGGTTGGCTGGGCCCGGCGAGATACCTGCAGGCAGGACACCTAACACCAGATCTGAGTGTGCTGAATGTCCTATGTCACAAACATTCCCTTTAAAACGATGAGGTGGGGAGTTGGCAGAATAAGAGCAACAATAACAATAGAGAAGACCTTTAATAAGAGTTTTCGGACAGTTTTAGAAAAGAGCAATTGTCATTTAAATGCTCCAATTTTTTGATTAGTTGTGTTACAGTAATTTTCACACAGAGCGCAAAAAATCATATTAAAAAAAGACAAAGAAAAATGTCAAATGTTGAATAAGATCAGCATACGAAAAATATGTTTTCAGTTTTAAAATCATATTTTCCAAATAAAGTTTAAATGGACTCGCATGAAAATGTAGAGTGTTAAAGATAAAGTTTGGAACAAATTTACTAAGATACACTGCTTGCGAAACTTTTCTTTCTGGTCCCAAAACAATAAAATAATAGAAAACACAGATTTCTAAGCCAACACGTTAAGCATATAATCATTACAGGAAGTAAATGAAAGAAAAAAAAGTGTGCAACAGAAATAGCATCAATACATTTGCTATTATACCATAATTCTTTCTTTTTCAGCATCTGTTTCATTTATGGATATATTTATTGAGCTGAATTTCTGAATTTCTGAAAAGGATCTGAAAACCCCCCACTGGATGTCTATTTCTCTCCATTTATTAATTTTTCAATTTTAGAAATAAGGGAAACCTTTTCTATTTTACCTTTACTGAAAATCTAAGTAAAGTATTTATACCACAATAATCCAGTCCAAGAAGTTGAGATTTTAAAAATGATAAATGCATATATAGTTCAGATATAGAGTCCGATTTCAGAAAATAGTGACACAGACCTTTAATTGTGAGCTGTGCCCTCTTTAAGATCACTCTCTAGATACGAGTTAATCTCTAGGTGTGAATAGACCTCCACATTTTTTCTGCTGTTCTTCAAAAGAAGGGCACTCTGGGCGGGAGTAATTTTAAAAACTTCAATTGCTTCCAGAGCACTTTAAAATAAATAAAATCCCATCAACACATCCCCTTAGAGCTTTCTGTTCTCTTAACTCCATGGCTTAGAGGAGCACAGCATAGCGGAGAGAAGCAGCACGTGGGGCTCTGTGGTTGAATGCACTGTGGCTTTTAGCAGTGAATTCCCCTCTGTCGCCCCTGGGCTGGCCTTTCCTGTGAACATATGACCCACGCCACAGCTTGTGGTGCTGGGAGACGGTCCAGGGCCTTCTGATTAAATATTACAGCCTGCTAAATGGATGGAGATTAGCCTCTGTGGGAATGTTGGGGCTTAATTTACCCCCAGGCCAAATGTGTCTGCGTGTGTGGATGGGAGAGGGTGAGCATGCAGTGTTAGACTTGCTGAACAAGCAATCACCCCTCCAATCCCCCCACCACCCGAAAGTGGATTGCATGTTTTTCTGAATAACAGATCAATTGACGATATGTTGTGGCTTCATGAGGGGATCATTCTCCAGCGGCTGGCAGGCCTGACTTTACTGATTCATTTTACCATCAAACAAATGCATCAAAAACAGCAGCTAAGCTTTGTTTTAATGTGATTTCTTTCCATGATAATTACTCAAAGTTTATATAAGAAGGATTTACCCCACACTTATTATTATTATTATTTTTAAACCTTTTTCCTTTTAAGAAACATAAGAAAAATTGGCAAGTTAGGAATCTGCATGTTGGCTGATAAAAGCTGCATTCTTAACAAAAATGTCTATTGTAATTTAAAACATTTCATTTCTTAGTCTCGAATTAAAAAAAAAAAAAAAAAAAAAAAAAAACTCTCCAAAAAAAACAAAAAAAAATGGATAAAATTATTGGGAAAATGTGCTGTTTTCACAAATATTACTTTTTCATTTACTGCTAATTAACAATTTTTTAATTAGAACTATCTGATTCTGTTAGAGTTTTACATGGTTGAGTGTTTTAGGGTGTAGTAATTTTTCTCTTTTTTTTGGCATTTCAGGGTTGCCATATTGTTGCATTTTGATCATTACAATATTTACTACAGAATGTCAAAATACTCTCACTGTAAAAACAATCCAGAAATATGTAAAGATTTCTTTAATTAAGTGTATTTACCCCTAAATTTGACTTGGTAAATAAGATGATTTGCCAATGAAATGAGATTTTTATACTTTTAGAATAAGATAATTAAATAACATGTACCTGAAATATGACAATGTAATTACTTTTTCTTATTCTAAATGTAAATCCTCTTGGCACAGAGTCTCACTTATCTCCTCAATTCAAGAAAAAAATAACTTATTTTGAGCAAAATTACTTATTTCAATTTTAATCTTATGCACTGTGTACCTTTTATTTCCAAATCAAAATGAGAGTTAGTCCTCTAAAACTACAAGCCCTATTTGATTTAAACGGACACACAAATATGATGTAAAAAAACTCCCATTGATGTTAGACTGTTCTCCCTCTGCTGTTATGCCGTTTCCACTTCTATTGTGAATTATTGATTAGCTGGTTTGTAGTTCACTGTGTTTAAATGCTTTTAAGGACTGAGAGTTTTTTTTCCCTTAATGTTAAATGCAAACCTTGAACTTTATTATTTATAAACACGTGTAACCTTTATGGAAATAGCGATCTATTTAAGCGTCAACGTTATTCATGTCATAGTCCGTGGATTCATGATGACTGATATCTAATGAACAGCTTCTTTTCTGCAGAGAAGTGTGCATCAGATGTATCACTGCAAGGCCTTAATTCTCTGTTAATTTTCCCTCTCATAACAGGGAGACACATTCATCAAACACACACCACATATGTGTGCACAACTCAGAGACATTTCAGTTTAAACACATGCCACGTGGGCACACACACACACCCACACCATATCACACATGCATGCAGACAAACACTCTGTGCCACTGGGCAGGGACTAGCCTGAAAGATTGAAAGCAATTAAAACTATCATCTGCAGTGGCTCTAGGCAGGCCTGTGGCTGCGAGGGGGGAGCTGCCACTGTACATCAGCCTCTCCGTCTCAGCAACGCAAAGCGACATAAGAAGAGGAGATGCAACCTTCTCCAAAACACACAGAGCCACAGCACCCCTCGCTACTATATGCTCAAACAGAGCAGCATCGGCCACTGACACTTTCACCTGCTTCCCGCTCCTCGGTGTTCTGCTAAGAGCGCTGAAGTAATGCTTACATAGTGGAGCATTGCAACATAGATGTAAATGAGATGGAGAGATATTTATCAAAGTTTGCTGAATTTTTAAACCCCTATAAGGAAAGTAAAAATCACAAAAGTTTAGAATAAATCTAACACGCACCAGCTGTAGGCTAAAATAAAACTAATATGGCATAGATTTATCTTAGCAAGTTTTCACGCATTAAAAATACATGGTCCTAAGACCAAAACCACAAACAAAATACCACCTGCTCATCTATAAAAAGAAAAACACAATGTTTAGACTTAGACAGATTTATTTTTTGTCTTTTTGTATACACGAGAGAAAACAAAAATAAATTTAGTTTAAAACAGCTCTAAACAATTTTATTTATTAAACTGCAGCCTTGAAAACAGTAATAAATACATAAAAAATAGTAATATAAACATATGACTGTATATTTACAGTTCTAACATAATTTTTTTAAGCTCTCTAGTTCATCACTAAAGTGAAAACTGGTTGAATGAAAGTGATGAAGAACCTCTACTAAACTTTCAGTCTCAAACAAAAGAAAATCAGCAATGATCTTACCAACACATTACTCAGCTACTCATCACATAGTGAGGGGCTTCACAAAAATACACATCACAAATGCTAAGGGGAAAAACAATGGAGGGGTTTGGTAAGGACTCTTCAGTAAAAGCAGATGTCCATTATCATTTGCCACGGTAACTGCTGTCCAAGAAGTGGTGGCAGTAAGAGAGAAGGTAGGAAAAGGAGCCTTTATGCTTCCTAACATATTTCCTTTAGCATAGTGACCTGTCAAGGCACAAGTACCTCACTGGTGCAAGAAGAACGTGAAAATTTTGTGACATTATGTATGAACCAACCCAAATTAAGGAAAGTAGCTGGAGAGAAGAAAGCATGCAGGTAGCAGCCTTCCATATATCCCATAACTGATAATCCGTATGGATAAAATAACTTTGGCAATATCTGCATATGGTATATTTTTGTAGTTCTTTTTCAGAAGGCTGTAGTCCAGGATTTGAATTGCATCTATGTTGGTTTCTGTTTCATAATGACGCATGAGCTAAAGGCTGTCCGGAATCAGTACAGGAGTCCAGAGGCTCCTGTCCTACCCATCATAGAGGTCCTAATGTTGACCTCATGGAGGGTGTTGGAGCAGAAGCTAGGCGCTGTAATTAGATTACTTTGGAGAGAGCCCATGGCTTGATTCAAATGCAGCAAAGCAGTCAGGATTCTTTTGACGGAGCAGAAATGCATCAGCTGCCGCCATGACAAGTGCTGTCTGAATAGTGCTTGCAGTAAGAAAGGAGGTCTTTAAGCTTAAGAATCTTGCAGAGTAAGGGAGCAAGAAAGAATCCCACAATCCTTTGTGGCATATGACCTATTAGCAAAGACCATCTAACGGAAATGAACAAAAATATATTATTGTTTCACATGAACTGCATGTGATACATACTAACTTACTTCAGACGTTTTATGCATTTGTGTAACTTGTCCTATTTTCAGAAGTCTGGAGTCACTAAATGAATAGCAATATCCATGTGCGTTTGGGCCACGTCATAATCTTTGAAATGCAAAAGGCTGACTGGAGTTGTCACAGCAGACTGAACTTCCTTTCCTACCTATAATATAATTCTTACTGGTTACCCCAAAAAAGGTGAAGGAACAAGAGTTAGGGGCTCCAATTTGTTTTACTCTGATTAATTCATAAGCTTATATGCAGACTAATGATGAGGAGGACGTGACATCAACATAATGAAAGTGAGACAGCAGGCTGCAAACAAAAAAGAGAAGAACACGTTTGTTGTTAAGAAACTCCTATGAACAAACTTCCCCTCCTTAGAGCACTTAAGCATTTTAAAATACTAAAGTACTCATACTTTTAAATGCTGCCATGTCTCTAAAGCATGTGTATTAATTTCTGCGCTATCGTTCTGAATAATGATTGTGTACTGAGATCAGTGACGTAAAATTAGCAGTGTTCTGCTTTGTCCTTTATGTAAATTTTCTATTATATTTTTATCTGGTTTAGCATTTTTAGTTCAAAATTGAGCGTCAACTGACCACCAGGGAATAAAGTTTTGACGCTCAGTTAGTGCCCCCAGGTGGTCGGAGTATCATTAGTTGAAACAGTCAACAGTAAGTGGTGGCCTCTTTTTCC
Source organism: Cyprinodon variegatus (assembly GCF_000732505.1). Taxonomy (NCBI): domain Eukaryota; kingdom Metazoa; phylum Chordata; class Actinopteri; order Cyprinodontiformes; family Cyprinodontidae; genus Cyprinodon; species Cyprinodon variegatus. Next base: position 583,258 of record NW_015150566.1, read on the forward strand.
CTTGCAGACTTTTAGACTTCAGTATCCATCATTCTTGAATGATATTAGAATGAGCTATTTTGTGTTATTGTATTTTTTTGCATACTACAGTGGTGCAAAATAACATAACATAGCCTAATAACATAGCATGGAAATTTTATTTTTTATTTATAAAAGTATGTGATGGTTGCTCTGCAGAAGTATGATGTGGGTTTGCAAGAGGAAAGTTGAAGCTGGATGATCTGATAGCTATTAGTGTTTATGGTAAGATCTTGTTAGAACATCGGTGTAGCTTTTTTAAAGCCAAGTAAACTCTACAATAGAGCAGAGGAGACTGTCCAGAAACAAAAAGCAGGATAATTGGTGAGACAGGTAAACCATTGTCAAGATATATATATTACTACAGATCATGTAATACTGATGCAAGGTTGTTTTGGAGTCGTAGGGGAAAAGAAAGTCATTCTCTAAAAATATATTGGCCTTTGCTAATTTCTTAACAAAGAGCTATAGATAGCTTTCCGCTAATTTCATCCAGCAAATACATTTTAAGTCGAGGATGTGTCAACTCAGAAATGATATTTAGAAAGATAAAAACTATATTTGGGAAAAAATTCAGTGCAATTTCATTGGTTTAGAAAAACTTAGTGAAGGTAAAGGGTATATTATTCAACACTGTATCGCATTAAGTTGTCTTTTTATCATGATCTCAGCACTGATGCCTGATCTGATCACTAATTCTCACTACCTGCTCATCTGATCAACCTTCATTAGCCAATAAATAACCAGCCTTCAGACCAGTCATCAGTGCCATATTATTTCGAGTCTTTGGTGAGACGTCTTCTAGCGTTCTTGTGGTCTGACTACCTTATCCTGACCTTTTCTGCCTCTCGTTCTTTAATTTGTTTGACTGACCTGTCATCTGACTCCTGCCAGACCTCTGCCTGCTTGAGTACCAACAGGAACCGTTTCCCAACCACTGAGTCTGCCTGCCCTCGTCCAGCCTGTCAGCTGCACTGTGTACTGTAACTGAAACTGTGACCCGACTTCGTCCTGGATTCTTCTTCAGCACCTAACCGGATCTCTGACCTCCCGGCTCTGACAACCGACCATGTCAGCGATATTGGGTTTGGCTTTGCACTCTGGATCATCCTAAGCAGAACTGTCTGATCAGTTCTGATCTCCTGCCTGTCCTCTGACCATGATACATCAGTGTCTGGAAGGCGACTGCTGCACCACGTTGGCAGCCGCTCGGCTGGAACCATTCTCTAGCTCTGGATTCGGACTGAACTATAAGACCAGGTTAGTGACTTGCACATTCGTGATCATTCACTTCCAGAAAATCATGGTCACTAACCTGCTGTCTCCAATGCTTACTGCGATTCTGTTGTCAGTAAACGTTCTCAGAAATCTGTTTGTCTGCCTTGAATACTGGATCCTTCAGCTCTGAGCCTGAAACTTAGGTTATCTGCAACTTTTAACTCAGCTTTAAGTATTTTTTCATTTTTGTTTTTTTTTATCATTACAGCTGCTGTATCTTTGGAAGTATTAAAGATAATTGAAGTAATTTCAGGGCTGTCTAGATGATAGGAGACAACAAATCTTGACATAATAAATTTAGTTTAGAACTTTGAACATGACATTTAATCCTCTGGCACAATATCCTGCATCTCACAAGCTGTTTATTTTATGTCTCCCCACATTTCTTATCCTGTCTACAAAAAAAACAAAACATATATTTTACATTTTCCTACAGTAGATGAGGAATCTATCAGTGATGACCTAGAACTCTCTCTTAAAAAAATAGAATCATCCCTACACAGAAAGACCACATCCAGTCCCCGACCTTTGATTTATTTACAGCAAATAAACTATATGGTTTCATGATGGCCTGAAGCGTTTGCATCTGCCTCAAGAGTTAAATGTGGAAAAAGTAGAGTCAGTTTAATTCTGTATTTAAACACACAACAGAAAAATCTGAAAAATGCCTTTGGTGCTCAGATAACTGCTTGTTATTTTATGTGCTTGCTGACACAAATAGTTAGCAGAGCTTTGCAGGCCGGCTGAGGAAATAGTTATTGTTCCAATAAATGGTTTAGTGTTTTGGGATGATTGGCTACTGCGCACCAGCCACACACATACCTGCCCTCATGGTGCATCAGTCTGATCTCATTAAGTGGAAGAGCTGTAACTCTGAGCGGTTTGGGCCAAACTTGGAGCACTTTACCTGCTCAGATCCCTGGGAACGGTAACTGTCTGGTTCTGTCTGGACTTGCCCTTAACAAGTCTCCTCAGGACAACCACACCACCATTATAAACCAACATTACTCTTTTTCTCTATCTCTCTCTCTGCTTCTCCGTTTTTTCCTTTTCCGATCAGCTAGCCTACTGTCACTCTCACTTAGCGTCGACATTAGCACCGGTGGTTTCCTCATCCTGGTCCTCTCTCCTCCCCTCCACCATGTCCCCTTGGTGCGTTTGAATACTCTTCTCCGATATTCAGTCTCTACTTAATTTGACAGGCCCCTGTTTTGTCAGTCTGACAGGCCCATAGCAAGACACTAATAGGCCACAGAGACCACCAGCAAAGGCACCAGCCAGGACAGCCCCTCCGGTGCCAGTCCCCATCACCCTCTACGTCTCTTGAGGCAATTCAGGCAGGGTATTTAGGAGTGGTTGTGGGCGTTACGGTGGGGGTGGAGAGGCTGCAGCGCTGTCACACCAGACCACAACAGACTGGACCAGAGCTCTGTACTGACACTCATCACTGCTCCGCTGTAATTTCCAATACCACCACTCCCAGTCAGCACACACTCAAAGGGGAGCAAAAAGAGCAGCCAGTGGGGGCGTCTAGGGATCTAATGAATGGGCCTGCCACTCACAGCCATGGCAGCAGCACTCAGAGAGTTGACTGCTGGGAAAGCAAACTAAGTCTGGTTGGTGATGGAGCAGCTGAGAAGCTGTGAGTGCATCCCTTCAGGCCACCAGTCTGTCTAATCATGACCTGCTAAACTCTGATCAGAGCTAATTGGCGGTCAGTGAGTGCAGAATATACATTTGACAAGGTGAGGATTGTCTGTCCTGTGAACTAGGCGGTCACTATACAGTAAAGAATTTGCATTAATAAAAGGACAGATTTATTTTAATATCTCTTAAAAACTAGAAAGAGGAGCAAATTACTCAGAATCCAGAAGAATTGGAGTCCAATGGATGCATGACAGTAGGTTCTTAAACAGAAACATGAGATCTCACCTTGTGTATTTATGCATCCAGTAGTATCATTATTTATGATTTGTAAAATAAGTTTATTTTTTCTCCTTTTTGTTTGCTTTTAGTAGTGTGAGTTATTTTACTTGGGCCTGTCAGATTAATGGATGCCATAACCTGTATAGAATAAGAACTCAGGTTTGTATTGCCACCACATAGTGTGGGCATGCCACTCAAGGAGAAAAAAAATCCTATTATTGACAAAATGCAGCAAAAAGGGCCCTCCTAGAGTAACTATATCTCCATAACAATTTTCAGAAACTATGCAGTCTAACAAGGCCCACAGCAGTACAGATCCTCCACCATACCTAACAGTGTCCATAAGGTACATTTCTGCATATTTATCATTTGTTTTTAATGCCTGTAAACCTGGAGGGTTTGCTCTATGAAGCAGGTCAGTATCGGCTTTATTTCATTCCTATATCCATTTTTTATCTTTGACAATAAAGATGCATGTCTTTGCAGCAGATGTCTTTATGTTTTTCCCCCCTTTTATTAATATTACTCTAACTGTGATAGTGGGAATGATAAGTCTAGGTCCCTGTTTAACTTTGTCACATCTTCCATTGATCTTTAATTGCTGCTCTGTCTGTTATATTTGTGCAAATCCTAGTAAATTCTAACTTCTACCAGTCTTGCTTCCTGCCTTACATGAATGAGATGTTCTGTTTTTCTGAACATTTTAAAATATAACTAAGGGAAACCACAATGCTAAAGCAGTTTTCCACAAATTTTTTTAACCTTGCTGTATTACCTCTTGGGTGTTTCAGCGGTTAAAGCATTTCTTTAAAGTTTTGTTTTACAGATATTTTTTTTTTATCTCTTTAGATTGAGGGCAATACACTGTCTTTATTTGGTTGATGATTTAGCATCATTTCTCCATAAGAGCTGGCCCAGGCAGACAGGAAAACATCAGCGCTTGGATGAGAGCCAGAGAGTCGGGGGACTCCTGGGGTCTTTTGTTTAGTGAATTATTAAGGTTTACTAATACTTTATAAATCCCCTCTTTGTCCTGTCCATTACCAGCCTGTCACATCCTCTCGTTGCAGCTATACTGACTCACTTGCTTCATCTAAATGACAGAAGTTAAACTGTGTACCAAAGGAGGATGGAGGGGGGAACCGAGGTGGAGAGGGAGGGGTCAGCAGCACTCTGTGAGGGGGGCCTCAGGGCTCGGTGGCTTGCTCAGGCTGTGTATCAGACCTTGTGTGTGTGTGTGTGTTGCTGCCCTGGCATCCCTGCTGCTGCTCTGTGTGTCGCTATGCAGACTCCCTTAATAAGATAATAAAAATGATGAAAAGAAAAGTGTTTCTGTAACACTGGATCTGCACTTTATAGTCACCTCTCTGTGTACCCGCACCACCAGCTTTTGTAACTTCTATCCCTCCTTTAACCCCTCACCCCACCCCACTTTCTCTCCTCTCCCTCCAAAAACAGCCAACCTTGCCTCAGTGCGTGCCTGGCGGACTCTCTCCGCCGTCTCGACAGCCGAGCTGGTCGTTGCCTGGAGCGCCAAGGAGCTGTCGCCCCTCGTTAGTGTCGCTGTTGTGACCCACAGTCCTCCCTGCCTCCTTCCTTGATTAGAGAATGAGGTGGATGGAATGCGTTTATTTGTGTATGTGGCTATGTAAATGTGTGCGTTCGGTGCCATTCGACCCCCTCTCTCATTATTTGCCTACAGAGCCATTCTTAAAGATTAGTGATATGATCAATTGGCCTTACTGCTCTGGAATCTGGGAAGGACACTGATGGCTCAAATGACCAGTCAGGCTGTCATGTCACTAAGGGTGTGTCCATGTTTGTGCATGTGTTCTACTGATAAAATCAATAACGACAAAATGTATGAAGTGGTGATTACCATGTTAACCTTTTTAAAGGCCACTTTAAATCAGATGACATCTTTTTTTTTAAAAACAACTTAGAGGTTTTCTTTTAGCATTTTTTTACACGTAAAAGTAATCAAATAGCAACAAGTAAAAATGGCCAGCAAAAAGTCAAGAGGATTATCCAAGGAGACGTAATATTTAACTCATGTCAGAGTATCCGGGTTTGCTTCTAGCCCAAAACAAACGAAACCCGATAAACCCCCCCTGCACACACACACTCTCACGGATGCACGAGCAGAAAAGTTGTGCTTCTCTAAAAAGACAACAGGAAAGTATAACGGTTTGCTTTTTCTTCTCTTTGATACCTCTCAAACCATTGCCTTTGCAGGTACAGTAGATATCTTAAAAGTAGTTTTATTGCAGATGCTTGCTCTCAAGGGAGCTTTGCTTTGAACTTTCTGCTGAATGCTTTGTGTGGCCTTTTAAATTGAACCTTTAGAGCTTATGTTCTACTTTGCTATATTTGCTGTTATAAGTGGGTAAAAAGTAGTTTTAATATATTTTAAAGTCCACATCAAAACATCATCTGTGCAGTGAGTTCAGCAAGATTATGATCCTGCCTTCAAATATTATTTCGCTCTCAGACCAGCATGAAAACCCAATGCACCGCTGGTGTACTGTCACTGGAAATCCCTGGCAACAGCTGCCTCTGGCCCGGTAGCCTCTTGGGGGTTTCCGCCGCTATTCTTGGTGTTAGCGTTTTTCATGAACGTAATCCAAACTGCAGGAACCAGAATAATAAAAGTGAACGAATTTTACCGGCAGGTTTGACAATTTCAGTTAATTTAGGTGTTAATAAACTGTTTCAGAGGAGTGATCATAGCAATTTGCATTAGCACTGCTTTCCACCTCTCTGCCAGCTCCCAGATCAGCTTCTCTGATTGGTTATTGTGGAATCTTTGTTGGAATCTTGCAGTGTTTTCTACATATGAAAACAGTCACAGAAATCTATATCATAAACTTTATTCAGCGGGTTACTTCCACTTCCTAAAACAAATCTTTTTTCTGGTCTCTGTGGTGCTGTTTCAGCATCACTGCTGTAATCCTTTAATACAAGGGGAATTCTAAAATAAGTACATAAATAAACCAGATAAGAACAGGTTCAGTAGAACTGAAGAGATGAAAGCCCTTTACACTTACTATGAAAGGTTAAGGTTTTAATCAGTAAAACAAGTATTCTTATCAGGAGACTGGCACAAAACTCATGAAAAATATTTGTTTTGCCAAATTGTAAGATAAGTGTCTATAAATCCATTACCTTTGGAAATTTCACTCCATTCTGATCTTTATCACCTTAGTTCCATCTAATTTTATATAAACACAAGTGAGATGCTCTATGACCTATATAACTTTACTCTAAGATTTTTAAGTTTTAATATTGAGTAACCAAGAGTGAACAACAAGAATTAGCCTTTTAAAAAACATCAGAATTTAATGATGTTCAGAGTTAAAAGTCTGGCTGAGGACTGACCTCTGTGAAGAACTTTGGTTCGCCAACTGGCTGCCTGTCGGCTGCTGGATTGCAGGTCAGTGAGTACCCAGACCCTGAGGGAGCCTTAAATACTGCTAGTGAATGCCCGGCCTTGGGCACATCTGTCCATCTCTGGACAATTTCTCCTGCCCAAAGGGTGGACTGATTGGCTCTACATGTGCCCCTCCCATCTGTTTCCTCCTAACAGCCGGACACAGAGGCCTAAACTGGAATTATGATTCTTTAGGATAATAGGAAAGTGTTTTTAACTGAAAATGCATTTAACTGAAGTTGTCTCTAATTTCAGATCCTTATACACTTTGGAATTAATCAGCTATACTTACATTATTGTTTGTTATAGCTAAAATCACTTCAACACCAACTGACTTTACAGGTCATATTGTTATAATTGATGAAAACAGCCTAAAAAACTTTCATAATTTCACAGCAAAGTTGTTTGCTTTAGGTGTTTTTTATCTATTCCAAAAAAGGTCATGTGCCAAACTGGAGGTGGAAGCAGACATGCCGGGTAAGTTCTGGTGTAACTGATCAGCTGTTTCCGCTGTCGGCTTCTTCCAGGGTAAGAATAAGAATTGCATTCTCTCTCTACGGCTCCAGGCAGGATTTGACATTGCTGATTCGACCTGATCTTACAGAGCAATTACCATTTTTCTGAAAATATTTCTCTATTTTTATCAGATGCGTTGTCCATGCTAGTTTGCGCTCTCTGTATCTTGTATATTACAACCATGCAAAGAATGAACTTTTGACAAAATTTAGCTCTGCATGGCTTAGTTAAAGGCACGCCATGTATCTTTTGGCCACTAGGGGGCGCTCGACCTGTATTTTGGTTCTACCAAACATCTGAAATTATAACAAAGATACAGTATATGACTGTATCCTGGGAGCAAAGCGTTATCTTACCAGTCTAATAATAAAGTTGAGAAAAGAGAATTGGTTTTCTATCCGGCTTCTTTCAGCCTGCGCCATCGAACAAACTTCTTTCCATGATCGCCTCTTGTTTTTCCTAAGCAAAAAGTAGTATACTTGAAGTAAATTCTATTAAGAATACTTAAGTATAAGTATAATTTTAGAAAGTATACCGAACAATGTACTTTTAGTGTACTTGAAGTATTACTAAAGAAATACGTCTTCGAACTAAATTGGGACATTTTTAAGTTTACTAAAGTATACTTAAAGTACACTTTAGTAAACAATAGTATAGTCAAGTACACTTGACTATACTATTGTTAAGTATGTGAAATATAGCTTAGAATAAGTTAACTCTAAGTGCACTGCCTGATTTTAAGTATGAAATTACTGCACTTTTAGTATACTTGAATAAACTACTTTTTGCTAAGGGTGGTACGATCATCCCTATCAGGTTTTTTCTTTATAGCCTCCTTAGAAGGTTTAAACTGTTTTCCTTACCTCAGCCATGACCTGTAGTCGAGCAGGCAGAAAAATTGAGCAAAGCCTTATCTCCACGACTATAAGAGCCTGTGGCCGTTAAGTGTTACAGTACATTCTGCCAGGTCACATTAACTGGCCAACGACTGTGCATCTTTTCCCAACTTACATAGTTGGTATTTCAAGAGGGGAACTCTGCTTGTAGCATTGATAGTGTCAAGCACTGTATATTGGCCTTGGGTAACATTTAAAATAACTCAAATGCTTCAACTCTTCAGGTCACAAAGTCAAAGGTTTGCATTTAATTCCCTCCAAACCAATGGATGCAAACATTGAAAACAATGCAAACATTTTAAATTAAAGCAGGCACCCATGCTGGCTGAGAACAGAAACTGTAGATTGATCGCTGTTTTTGCATATAGTCACCATAGTTTCCAACAACTTAGTGGACCTGCAAGATTTGTCACCAGTCATTTTTAAAAAGAAAAGTTGCCACAGCGATCTGCAAAAATGTAAGATATAGTGAAAAAGTTGCTGATGTTTCTCATTTTGTGAAGAATCTATGATAGGCAACAGGTACAGACGCACTGCAAATGGTTAAACCCACATTAGATGATTGGAACTCAACAGCAGAGTGGGATCAGAACCTCAGTGTCAACCATCAACCTCCTTTATATAGCTGCTTTTATAAATATTTCAATTTCCTCCAACTCTGCAGTTTGCACCACTCATGTGTCTACAGTGAATTTGGACATTTCACATTTTAAACTGTCTCTCTTTAAAAAGCAATTTCCAGAAATTCAAGTGGTTGGAGTTGCTGACTTTGATGCTGCCTCCCACAATGAATGATGCAACTGATGCCTGTAACAATTACTTTACTCCCCGCAAAATGGACTGAGAACCACCAGCCTGAATCAACCTGAGCTGGAAAACAAAAGCTAAAAGTAACGCATCCTAACGTAGTACAAAACAGCAACAGAATGGCCACAATGAAAAATGTCATATCTAGATGCCTAAAGAGAAATTAAAAACCTGTAAATCTCATATGTCAATACTATGCAAAAAAACTCCAAATGTCTTTAGATCTCTTTATTAAATGCGTAAATAACTGAAAATAAGGTTATTCAACATTAACATTTCCCCAAAAACATACCTTGCTGACAGTCTATGAGCAACAAACTGTTTATCCCATCTCCAAACCGTGGTTTGTGAGACAAGAGAGTCTGCATGAAGTCGAGTAAGTACGAGGAAATAAAAGCCAGTGAGAGGGAAACAAGACTTCCCTCTGGCCATGGCTTCCTGACTTGTTTATTTGCTAACTGGGTGGGTGAGGGGTTTGGGTAGAGGGTGAACATATGGTTTGCTAAAACACGGACTTGTAGTTGGGAGGCCAAGGCACCCTAAGGGATGAGCTGACGGGCTTTGGTCCCTGTCTCCCTCAATTCCTCCCGCTTCGACAGCCACAGCCGAACAGCCATCCTCTCCGAGTCAGCGGTGCAGAGGACACTCTTGCTCTCCTTCTCTTGTCTCAGTGGCTGCTCAAACCCATACACCCATCCCCAGTTAGGGAAGGGGGGCTGGAACACCATCCTCTTGTCTTTGGTCCCTAGGGTTTGGTATTTTCTGAATCATATTGCTGAGGCAATAAAAGCACTAATAATGATATACAGGTACTAAGATCCAAAGACATATGGATACTTGCTGCCTGAAGTTTCGTCCAATTGCTAAATTGTAAACTCTCTTTGAGCCAAAAGTCAGGATAGTCTACTAAATAAGATCAGGAGCTTTTGCTTCTGGAGTTGAGGGCTGTCAGAGACCTACCAGCTACAGCAGCTATCTCATACAGATCACTGCACTGATACAGACACACATACTCATACATACACCCTGGAGGTCTGTGTGTTTACGGGTGCACTCAATCGGCGCGATCGGGGCGCTAATATACACACACATGGTCATGCACACCCTGCATTGATAAACAAGCATATGCACACGTTCACATCCCTTCCCCGTGGGTCAGTGGCTTAACGTGCACACATTCCCAAGCACGCAAACACTTTGAGGGTTTATGCATGCACACATAGGCAGGCCCCCTGAAGGTCACCAGCGTGATAGACAGCAGCACTGATGCGCTCTGACAGAATCGGCTGCTTGCTTTCATTTCCACTTGCTTTTCCCCCATCAGGTGACACCCACAGGTGCCCCGGCGAGAGAGACCTGGCTTCCTACCGATGCATTCAGGAAGAGGTGGTGGGGGGGCTGGCTGGTGCAAACAGAACGATGGAGATTATGAAGGTGAAGGCATAGGAAGGCCACACCAGCTGCTTTGTATCAATGGTGACATCCATGTGAACCTTCATCATTGTCACTGCTGAAACAGAAATATATTTGGCACCAGCTGGATCCGTTTCCGCATGGATGCCTCAGATGGACGGGGAGTAACAAGTCACTCTCACCTACTGATGCTGAAGTTGCATCTGTCCGACGCTGAGGCCCAGAGAAGGGCACACGTATCTGCAGAGAAAAACCCAAAGACTCAGGCCTGAACCTTGACTTTTAAGCTATCGACGCACTGATACACACCGGCGACTGTGATTTTAATTTGGAAAACGTCCAGGACTCGTCCTCCCCTCATCAGAATAATTGTGAGCGTATTATGAAATGTGAAGCTGAAAATGTCTCATGTGTGCTCCAAGCATTCTGCTGTGACATACAGTCGAGTCAGTTCAGCCCTAAAGTGGACATTTGTCTGTCATTTTTCAACCTTTTGGATCCACAATATGGTTATCAGAGATTAAAGAACATTCCTTTTGTTTCTTATTCTTATTGCAAAGAGCTTTTCTTTAGAAGTATATCTGGTATTACAGTTTTTAGATGATTTTTCAACATTTAGATAAAATGAGGTGCTGTTTATGCATTAAAAAGCCAATTTAGAAACATGAGAGGAGCACCGACAGCTTGTTTTATACTGGAATGATGAGCAGACTTTGACTAGATGTTCAAAAACTTCTGTTTTCTCCGATGTTAAACATTTTTCATGAACTTTAACATTAAATTTTGGAGAAAAAAAGTGAAAAAAACAGGAGCATATGAGGCAACAAATACTTATTCTTCATAGTGTAATTTTGACGATAGGATTCATTCTCTTAAAAGCTATTTAGAGTGTAGATATTTCTAATTAGATTTCATTTTGTTTCAGATATAGTGATTGAAAACACCTTATTTTGGTTGGATATCTGGGGCATCAGAATATTCCTAGGTACCATAAAGAGGGATAGAAATAGCTAATTCCCTTAACATTGAATGTCTTTCTACTTTTTCTTTTTCATTGTCTTTAGTCCAACTGCTTTTAACCCTGTAATGCCAAATGTATCATATTTGATACATACGGTTTCTGAAACGTTTTGCGTCTGACACCTTTTGCATAATTTAATGGTAAAAACTTTGCTCAAAATCCTATTGTACACAATCAGATATACCTGATAACAAGAGGGCAGAAGACTGCACAAAAAATAATCTTGACTTATCGCATTGTAATAAATTATTAATATCAAAAATGTATTTCTGTTTTTTCTTTTTACATATTTTGTTAAAAGGCCAAATAAGGACTTCAAACCAAAAAAAGTAATTTTCTGTTTAGCTTTATTCTTGGATCGGGCTTTAAAGGGTTAATGTTCTGTTTTATTTTCCTATATTTTAATCATCTAAAGCACTTTGCATTGCCTTTGTACTGAATTGTGCTATACACATACATTTGCCTTGCCTTGCCTTACTGAAATGCGTCATATATACTTGCCTTAGCTTAACAAACCATGATGGTGCCATTGCAATTATTAGAAAATCCCAAAAAATTTCAGGAATGAAGGGTAATTTTCCAGAGAGTTAATAGCTGTTTGTGTGACACTTTAAATATGGAAATGCTGCTCTGCCAAAGATTGAAAAGCAACAGTCATTGTTCTGTTATCGATGCAGTGTAGGCTATTTAAAAACGCACAGATTATCTAACCGATCTGCTGTTCGACAGCTTGTAAAAATTTGTATTTTTTAGAAGGTTGTAAGAATTATCAGCTTTTTGGAGAAACAGTGTACCGAAGCTCCAGCACTGATGGCTGTAGAAGAAGCTGAAGGAAGTTATCAAAAGCACAAGGTTGTTCTGTGACTGCAGTAGCTATGCTTAACGTTAAGAGTTTTTCTTCTTTGAAAGTAGGCAAAATAGAGGAGGAGGTGGTGAATAATTAATAGTGGCTGAGAGCGATATGAGTTTAGTTAATGTGCCCAGCAGCGTAGGCTAAGAGAGGAGCTGTTAGCTATTCTACCCCAGGCTTTAAACTCAGGCAGTGCAAAAAGGCTGAGGGCTCATCCAGGGTCTGTGGTTGTTTTCAGTCATTCATCTCTCCATTCCTTCACCCATGCACAGGTCTTTTCACACAATACAGTCCGTCTTGTCAAGTGGTGGGAGCAAGTTTGTTCTAAATGTTTCTCCTCATTTGCATGGTTTTGGTTGTGTGTACGTTTTGGAGGCATCTGCACAGCTGGATCTTGCTGGTAGCGATGCTGTTGCAGCCCTCAGGTTCCTTTCTCTGAGTGGTAATAGAGTGCTCCTGTCAGCCTCCCAGATGCTGCTCCATAAGGATGCTCCACTCGCCGGGAGAGTTTTGTGTTGGTGGTGAAAGTCTCAGCTTCATCACAGCTCCTCTTTCTGCCTCTGAAGGTAAACAGGGCAGCTTATAAGAAGTCTGCAAAAAAAAATCTAACCTTTCATTTTAGGACAGCAAGACAAAACAAAATCCATAGTTTGACATAATATTCTATTCGTGTCACACTTTTTTCCAACGTTGAAATTGACTTTCAAATGAACATAATTCAAAATTGTTTGTTTCATGTGTTCATTTCTTAAAGTTGGTAATTTTGGAGAGGAACATTTAACAGGCAACCAACAACTTCTTTTTCCCTTGGATGTTAAAATCGAGATCCATGGTCATTTTTTTAACATGTGTGCAGGATAAGTTCAATATTAAAAACAACGTTAACTTCTTTCTTGTTGAGATTTGTGTCTGGGTTACAGGAGGGAGAGGAAAGGGTGTCGGCCGTGCATTTGTTTTGTGATGTAGCACAGAACTGGGGGTATTTAGCTGAAGCAAAGAGGCACTGTCATATAGATATCAGTGCATACCTTATGTGACTGTATTTTTACACCATTTGTTCTTTGCTAATTTTCAAATCGGAAAATCATTAGAACATTTCAGGTAATGGTATGGTGTTGCTTTTCATAAAGACATAGTTATAAAATCTTCTTTTCTTTCCTAAAGTTGCCCAAATCAAGTCAGAGCAAAAACAAAGAATGTTAAAAATACCCAACTTCTAGAACACGGCTCAAAAAGGAGCAAAGTTTGTCACCCCCACTATGAAGAAGATACCTAAAGGAGGCAAGAAAAAAAAATCTGAAGCTCAGAGTTAAAGATCTGCTCCGAAGAATGGCATCATGATATCATCAAGTCTCCATTTAGACTAATTTCCTTTTCTCTTTTACTTTTTCTCTTCTGCCCTCATTTCCAGCCCCAACCCCCTGTGCTTTTAATAACAGAACAATTGCAATAGAAAACAAAAAGCAAAAATCTATGAATACTTTAAAGCATAATATTTATATATTAAAAAGAGCCTTATATCCACAGAGCTCCTCTTGGCAAAGCAAATCTGCTTGTTAAACCATTCGGCAGCAAGATCTCTGTTTTGCTGCAATGATGCTGGACGGGACACTTTAAAAAAGATATAAAAGAAAGTCTCTATTAGATGTTGGATATACCGGGAGGAATGCTGCATGATAAAACCATTTCTGTCTCCCATATAAAAACTGTAAATGTGGTGATTTTATTAAGCTCCCCCGGGATTTTAAATGCACCCATTAAATTTGGTTAGGCTGCATCAAAAAGTAAAAAAAAAAGTACGTCTTTCCCAGTGACTTTAAGCACTTTGTTTTTAGTTTTAAAACCAATGGACCCTCTTCACAGAAGATATTTTTAAATATATCTTAAGAGAGCAGTGATCCTATGAGAAGAGGGTGATGGGCTACACCTCTGACATTTTACTTATGTTACTAAAAGACTACTCTGCAATAACCCTGTATTTACTTATATATTTCCCAAACCTGCAACTGCACTGTTTACACTTTGTCACAATACTGTATTTGCACTCCAATAGATCATACCTCATATGATCCCTCTATTGTATATAAGACACCTTAAATCTCTATTATTTTGTTTTTATACATTATATATATATATATAGTGTGTATAAACAAAATTATATATGTACCCTTGCATTCGGTTAGGATGAAAGGGTTAGTTACATGATTACACTTCCTATTGCATTTAATCTAAATATATGCACTAGTTTGTTTGAATTATTTCATATCTCAGGGGTCACTTCTTGTTTTTTTTTGTTTTCTGTGAAAGTGTTCTCCACTTGGGGACATCATTCAAAAGAAAGTAAGTATTTTCTTATTTTAGTTGTTACCCATCGTCTTTGATTAAACCATGAAACAAAAGGTTGAGGTTTATGTAACACATTGGGCTCCCTTAACATTGTTGGTTTGTTTTCACATTTCAATTAACTGTTAATTATTACAATTACTTAATGTTTGGTTATGGAAAGATGAAAATACAAACTTTAAATGAAAAAGTTTATTTAGTTTCTAGCATAAAATAAGAAAGTTTATATAACCAGCCCAATTTGGACCCATTCAAATGCTCCTTACTTTTACTTTCTGAAGCTAAATAGGCCTTAAAAAGAGATTATCTGGGCGTGCAGGTGACATAGTGGTTAGTGTGCACGACCCATGTTTGGAGGATTTAGTCCTCAACGCAGCTGACCCGGGTTCAGTTCTGACCTGTGGTCACTTGCTGCATATCTCTCCCCCTCTCTCATACCACCTTTACTGTCAAAAAAACGGGCCACTTGTGCCGTAAGAACAAAAAAATAGATTAAATAATTTTGTAAAACATAAAATTTTCTCTTATGAAACAATATTACCTTAGTACAAATGGTAATACTTGCCATATATGTATTACTGCAGTAAATTCAATTGTTGCTTGTATGATATAATATAAATGATGTGTTTTAACAGAGGGATGCAAGAGTGTTTTTTTTTTTGGTTAATGAATAAAAGGAGGAAGGTATGTTATTGTAGTAAAAAACAACTTTTTAAAACATTAACGCAGTTCTTTCACTCTTATCTGCCCGGTTTTGGATTTGTCATTTAAAGGGGTTGTGTTGAATGTTAGGATTTAGTTGCAATTTGAACAGTCGAGCCGATGATCTGTAGGCTCAGACCAAACAAGCATGTGCAGAGGTTTAAAGACAACAGGAGAAACTGAGTTTGTCTTCCAAGTGCTTATGGAGGGACAGAAAAAGGAGAATAGAAAAGATAAACTGACATCAGCCATGTGCCGTAAGAAGCTGTAGATCTTCCCCTTTTTTCCCAGCATCTCCTCCTCTGTACAGCCTCCTCGTGTCACAGTGTACTCCTGTCATTCCCTCTGACTTGCTAGACATCCTCTTCCCCTGCTGTCACATTTAGCACAGATGGTTAGGCTCTATGGAGTGGCCTGTCAGTCTCCATTTAGCTGCTTCTGAGTGACAGCGGTGGCTCATGAAGGGCCCCGGCCCACGGAAACCAGCGGAGATCCTCCAAACAAAAGAGAAAGATTAAGAGAGCAGATTTGTCTGAAGAACAGAAAATAATGAGGGTTAAAAAGGAACAAAACTGAGTGTCCTGAAGACACGTGAATCATCCTCCGCTTTTTGAAATTTAAAGAATACTAGATGTTTTAATGCAGGATAAAAAAGTTTCACCTCTGGCTTTAAAACATACCTGTCACATAAATGTGGGATTAAACGTTGGGTCTGCAACACGGAGGGATAGTTTAAATGCACTTTATAACCCAGAAGAGAGCAGAACATCAAACTTTATTGCTTTTCTACAATTCTTTCATTTTGTTAAAAATCCTTAATGTCTACCGTCCATTTTATAAAACTAAGGTGTCCTCACAAGAAAGAAATCAGAAATCCTATATGTTGATTTACTTAATATGTAACAGATACATTGTAATTGTCTATATATTTTTACAAAACTGAACATAACTTAAAGATTAATAATTTACCTTTGGGGTTAATAAAGTATTTTTTAATTGAATGGAAAAAAATAGAAATTCAAATAAAAGAAATATATTTACTTTGTCTAATTTTCAGATTTCTAATAAAAGCAAAGATTAAAAAAAAAAATTCTACCGGCAGAAAAAATATAAATTCAGAAAATTCCAATAAAACAAGAACCCTGTAAATGTTATCATTATAATTTTCTTATATATCTTACATATTTATTGATTTTGAGGAGCTCTAGGTCATTTCACTAATATTGGAAAAAAATTGCTCTGAAAGCTTAATTCTAAGGTCATAAATCAGTTAACAGGATAAAGTGGGAGAAAATGCTTTCAAATCTGCCTTTTGCTTTCTAGTCTAAACAATGCAAAGCAAACTGTCTTGCAAACCACAGATAAACAAACATTCCTACAGTAATCTCTGTTTTTACCAAGAAGCATTACTAACCTAACCTTTGCCAATAATCTGTAAGCTGGTATTCTGCATCTGGGCTGCTACTGTAGGTATAGACCACATTGGAGGATCCAGTGGGGGGCTGCAGGGAGGAGAGGGGGAGCTGCTGTATTGTAGCGCCTCAGGGCAGCGCTCCAAGTCAATATATATCTCAACACTCGCTCCTGCGCTCCCATTTGAGCGGGACGCGCTTCCCTGCTGCTACTGCTGCCGCTGCAGAAAAGTGACAGACAGCCACACCAGGAGCCTCTCTAGGTATGAATGAAAACATTTCTATATGCACTATATGCAGGTTTGAGGAATGCAGGCAGACTGATTTGTTTTGAACTAATATATTTAAAAGAAAGGTAAAGAAAAGGCCTGACATGTTTTTCTCTACAGGATCTTTAAGCAGCTTTATTTTCTCATTTATGTTTTGCAGTATTATTTTTTCTTTCATTGTAAAATTCAAAATAACTTAATCTAATGTAACATAATTGTAATGAAAAAAAAAAGATTTATTTAGATATTATAATTTGTTTAACCCAGATTTTTTTAAGTATTTGATAATATCTCAGAAGATCTATTTATATGTTGCCTTTTTAAGAAACTTAAATGTAACTAAATAGTTTTTAAACACTTTAAACTCATGGGATGTTGTGTGTTTTTGAAATTTCAGGGGCAAAAACATACCTTATTTTATAGGGATAAACAAACAATAATTTCACATTTTACAAATTTGTAAATATTAGATATAAAGAAACCACCTCAGTCTATTTTCATTTTTAAATTCACATCTAATCTCGTTTAGATCCCCCCCCCTGCAGAATTCATCCCTTCTAACCGTGGTTGCTCTGGCATGTAACCTGTCAAAGCTTTTAGTGTAGTCAACCTTCTTAATTGCAACGATAGATGTTCAAGCGGCTGGGCTTGTTTGATCCCATCCCTAAAAGCTTAAAACAAGACCGCAGGGTTTGGTTACAGAGTGTCAGGGGGGAGGAGGAGAGGCTTTTGCAGCGGCCAGGAGAGAGGGCGAAATACAGTAAAAATGATTTTTATTGATTGGCTCGTAGTTGCAGCTGTTAGACTCCATTATGAGCATAAAGCTCAGGTCAGAGCCCTGAGGGGAACAAGTGAGCCAATCAAACGGGCCAGTACTGAGGGTCCGGTTGGGAGGACAGTCTGACATAATGTGTTAAACTCCTCACCCTGTTTCTCACCATCATCCTCGACACGTTGGGTCGCTCTTCCATATAACTGACCATCCATCTCCTGTGCTCGCCTCACTGGGTTCTATCTCAAAAACTATGCTGTATATGAATAAATGAAGCAGAAAAAATATATTTTTTAATCTATTTAGTTTAACGTCGACTTGAAACATAAAAAAAAATATACTTTCATCTCTAAATTGCCTAAAGAAAGATTTTACTGTTGAGGAGAAGCTGCCTCCTCCTTAATTCACTGTAGGCTTCAGCTAACGGCTTGGCTTACAGTATAAAGATAAAGTAATTAAACGATTAAAAAATATATTTCATCCATTTCAAAATAATTAGATTAGAAATGAACCTATCAGGCTTTTCCCAGTCAACACCAACTTTCTGTTGTCCTTCAGGGTCTGAGCAGCTGATTCTGTATTTGAATGATTTATATTATATGGTTTGTTTCCCAATTATACGAAAGAAGGAAAAGTTAGAGCTTCATTGGTATGGAAAGTAGTTTTAAATTATACAGAAAATTAAAGAAGTACAACACTATCCTTATATTTATGAATCTCTAAACTCCTTTTTAGTTAACTTGTTATTTGCTGATGTCTCAAACTGGTTTTGATTATTTATCATTTATCAGTGTTTTAGATATTTTTATAATTTTATTTACCTATTCCATATTATATGTTTCATGTTGCACAATTGTACCAAAAAAAACTCCTAGTTTGTGAACTCCTTCACTAACAATGGCAATAAACCTGATTCTGATTCTGATCAATATTTTTCTGCTAAACCACTATCAAAATAGATTCCTGAAAAATTGTCCGGTTCGGTCACAACTCGTAGTTGCATCTCTAATTAAGATAAAAGGATATGAAAAAGATGTTAAATGATCACCAATAAGGTCCTTAGCTGAGGAAAGGAGACATGAGAAAAAAGGAGGAAATTAAAAGAAGACATTAGTGGAACAAAAGTAACTATATGCAAGCATTTTTTATAGATACCATCAATCAGAATATTATTCTCACCCTTTGACATATTCATCTTTAGAGTCTGTAAAATGTAAATTTTAATCTAAAAAAGGAGTTAAATTTTATGCAATAGAAAGGAGCCCTTATAATTCAAAATTTGTATGAATTTTTCCTTAATAAATATAGACCTAACTATGAATCATTAAAAAAAAAACTGTGGAAACTTGCAAAAGCTGGACTTATGTATCTATGTACCTATATTTTTGATCATTATTTATAAAATGTAAATTTGAATCCTCTTTTAACGTTAATTTTCTTTTGAGATTTTGAACTGTATGGAAGCGGTTCAGATTTTAAATAATAAAAGTAAGGTAAGATCTGTAAATCCAATCGTGTTAATTTGGGCATTTAACAGAGATTTAAAAGGTAAAGTTTTTGACCAGATGCCAAGAACATTTTAACCTTTAATTCTTCTGCTATTTATGATCCAATCTAACCGAGGAAGCAAAGTGTTCAGGCGAAGCAGTTGGACTTATTCTCCACATCCTGACCCAGATCTCGGTCCTGGCGCTAATGAGGCCCTTTAGGCATGATGCCAGGCTCTCTCATTAGGAATCCAGCCTCAGACCCCCAACTTCTCCTACCAGCTCTACACCATCCTGAGCATGAAGTTGCCTGTAGCCGCCCTCTGAGGGTCTAACCTCGCCTTGCTGAACAGGTGCAGGGTCCTCTGTGATAGCTCAGTTAGGCCCCCCTTCCTGGGGCCCTCCTACTGCCTAGTGCTGCATCGGAGCTAATGAATAGTGGCAGATACAGTGACAGAGGGGCAGCACAGGCCTCCCTGCAGTTATGTTAGTGGCAACCCTCATCTCAGGTTGAGATGGTGGTGGGTAATATATATATTACAATTATTTGTACAATCACGCTGCAAAAACTTAGATTAGATTAGATGAGCTTTATTGATCTCACAGCGGAGAAATTCACTCTTCACATGTTGGCATAGAAGTTACAGAAGGTGCAAACAGGGAGGAAAAAGATGCATTAAGAATAAGCAATATATATACAGTATATACAGGTATATACAGTATATCAAGATAGAAACGATCTAGAAATAAAAAGATTTAAAAAAATAAATAACAATTAAGGGTATTTACCCTTAATTTGAGCAGGTAAATAAGATGATTAGCCAATGGAATGAGGATTTCTACTCTTAAAATAAGCTAATATGCACTTGAAATCAGCCAATGCAATTATTTTTTCTTTTTTTAAATGTAAATTGTTATGTTCCATTAGCAAAGTGTCTCACTTCCCTCCTCGTTTCAAGAAATGACTTATTTAGATTTCCATTTTTTCCAGTGCAATATACACACAACTATATTTAAAATAATGTCTTTAATTAATTTGCAGCATCCCTTATGAATTTGTCCTCTTTTTGCTTTACAGGAACAACGGCAGGTTTAACAAAAGGATCCTTTTTTTTTATCCCAAAAGTTTGAACCAAAACCTGCAGCAAATGAAATGCATTATAGCACAAAAACAACGTTTCTAGATTTGCTCAAATACATTTAGTTGTTTTGGACCTACGCTTGAAATAACCTTTAATCATGTCAAAGGATGAAGCTTGCAAAGTCACATCAGCTGGCAAACACAAAGAGCGAAAACCAAAGAAGCCACATTACATCCCCCGACCATGGGGCAAACCCTACAACTACAAATGCTTTCAGTGCCCCTTCACCTGCATGGAGAAATCCCATCTGTACAACCACATGAAGTACAGTCTCTGCAAGAACTCACTTTCTCTGCTCATCGAGTCGGATTGGCCATACAAGAAGGGCAACATCCTGCATCCAGATCAATTGCGACCCTTTCAGCAAGCGCATGGTCTGCATACTACAGGGAAAGATGAACTGGAGCAGGTAACGCAGACCGATGAGAAGCAGGGGCAACATAGGTCAGAGGAGGAGGACAGTGAGGGCAGAGAAACTCGGGGAGAAGGGGATGAAGAAGATGGAGGGCGACTGGACCGGGCAGAAGTTACTGGAATGGTCAAACCAAGCTCCAACAACAGGAGGGTAGAGTCTCCAGAGGTTACAGCCAAAAGGAGCAAACAGCCAGAGTCAGAGTTGCTGATGGCTGACATGCTTTCTTTTGAAGACCAGCTGTTACGAGCCCGTTCTGCCGAGCTAGAGGCCCAGCTGAGACACTATAAGCTGCCAAAGACATGTCTAACAAGTCCTGCGCTCCTGTCGGAGCAGTGGCGGCTGTTTGCATCCAGCAACGCTAAAACTAAAGAAGAAGGTGCTCAGCCACGAGTGAACGGCTCAATCCCCTGTTACCCTCCCCCACCCAACCTGGTGGACTACCAGGATCCCAGCGGACTCAACTTGTCTGTGTTAGGAGTAGGTTATCCAATTAGCCCAAGCCTGTTCTCCTACATGAACTCAGCGATTCCGGCTGCAGCTTCCAGTGTTGCCGCTCAGACCCACGCACAGTTCGCCCAGCTTCCCTTCCTGGCATCAGCTGCTCAGCTGATGCACCCGGCATCCAGCTCCAATCCTGACAGAGCCCTTATTCCCCCTCGTCTCTATTACCCCTTTCTGTGTGAGCACACTTTTGGACCAGTGAGCACCCAGGCTGATGCCAGCAAATCTCTAAAACACCCATCAAGTGGTGCAGATGCAAGCTCTGGATTCCAGCCTAAAGTAGGTCTGTGGAAAGTTCCTGCTTTGAGGGCAGGAAACACAATGTCCCCTGCTGGCTGGTTGTCACCTCAAAGAGACTCACCTGATGAGGGCTACAGAGTGGGGGATAAAATACAAGCTGCAGCTAAGGAAGGCAAAGCTACCAGTGGTCTGAAGAGGACAGGAGGTCCCCTGAGAGGCCATGAAGCGCCTGTAGAGAAGAAACAAGCAATGGGTTTCACTTTGGACCTTTTAAGGAGCATTCAGACTGCATCAGCGGAGAAACTTCTTCTAAAAAGCAGGTAGAGTTAATCAGAAATATGTTTTGCTTTTTTTTTTCCAAAAATATCAATGTTAAACTGTGATGTTTCAAATGTTTCCAGAGTAAAACTCTTTGTTTTGTTTTTTTCTTTAGTTTACAAGATGCTCAGCTTCAGAACCGTCCAGATGACCACTCGTTTGACAAGTCTCTCATCAGTCCCAACAACGAAACGGTCTCTTTATCCGCTGCTGCTGAAGCCACCAGCCAAGACTCTGCTGCGTCCAGGGCGCTCGAAGAAGGTGCTTCAGAATCCGTGGCCGCTCTCCTCACTGATCTCTCCAAGGCTCTGCAAGAATATCAGGAGGCAGAGCGCAAAATCTCCCACCTGGAAAACGAGGACCATCCTGCCCAGCAGCACCTATGGGAGCACCTGAACAAAATCCGCAATGAGTTGTCGCACATTCACCAGGCTCTGGAGCACACAGCCAGCCAAAGCGACGGACCTCTTGACCTGTCAGTGAAGAGGGAGTCGATGGAGTCGCCTTGTGAGCAAACTATGAGAGAAGATGGCAAACATAAGGCAAGCACTAGAGAGACGGAAGAGGAGGATGAGGAGGTGGAGGAGAATGAGGGGGAGAAGGAAGAGGAAGAAGAGAGCGAGAGGAGGCTGATGAAGGCTTCGCTGGAGAAGCGTAAGCAGTCATTAGACATGCTGATCAAGATGAGTCAGTCATCGGTCGTGAACAGTGAAGCCTTGCCTCCGAGCGGCCTAGGCCTGAGGTCAGCTGAGGCCTTGTGGCCCAGCAGAACCACAAAGTGTGAAGCGGATTCCAGCGTTCTTGTCTGCCCCGATGGCCGATCAGTCGTGTTTACTGACATACCTTCCTCCATCAAACCTCCACAGAGACCCTCATCCCTCCAGCGACTGGAAACACAGTGTCCTCCAAGTCCTCTGGCTACCCTGGAAAGCTAAACTTAAACCTACTGAACCTACTCCTGCATTTGTTGTTTTCTTTAGATCAGTTTGTCCTTCAACAATCATGCTGAGAGACAATCTTGTAAATGAATATGTATAATACTGTAAATTAAATAAATGATCTGTTTGTTTCTTCATTTAATTTCATGTATATTAAATGTATTATACAATATAAAACCATGAGAATCAGTCCTTTTAATTAAACTGAGGCAAAAAGCTTGGTTTATTAGTAAATCTGGATCAAAATTCTCCAAATAATAATTTAAGGCTGTACACAAATGAATGCATGTGTATACTTTGGGAGGATAAAACAATAAGGAAGTTCTTCACACAATTTTTATTAACAAGAAAGACAAACATCCAACATGGCAGAACACCTTTAGCTGTAGGTTTACAGGTTGGCTGTGATAAAGGTGAAGCAGCTCCTACAGCCAAACCATCAGAAGTGTGGTTAACCTGTGCTTCCCGTGCTGAAGGTCGAAGATCCCCCCAGGGCCTAAGGCCGGGGGCCCCTCATTCACCAAACCTAAAGCTTTCTGACTGCTGTTAGGAGGAGAGCGGGGCCTGCCCACCTCACATCCTCAGGCCCCTTCACCAACATCACCTTCAGATCACAGAAGAAAAAAAGGTCAGCTGTCAGGACCAGAAGAGACACCAGCGGATACTTAACCTGAAACGATCAGGGAACTATTTTACTTACGTTATTCCCATCTTCAACATGTAATTGTACAAAATAAGAGCAAAATGATAACAAATGATCGATTAAATACTTTGATGTGTCTTCATGTCCCTGCAACATCTTTACATTCCGTCACATTGCTATCTGAAATGAAAATAAAACATTTCCTTTTAGAAATTTTATTAATAAAATGTGAAAAGGGTGACTTGTAGTTTCATACATTTGATATAAGTTAGCCGCTGTATTTTGTTTGTCCAGCTGGCAGTTGAAGCTCCAACCAGGCTCATGTTTTTGCAGCTTTCCTTCCAGTTATCCTGGATTTAGCCCCATTTATCTTTCACTCTGGCCAGTTTCCTGTCCAATCATGCATGTTAGGTTCAGCTTTACTCTCATCTAATCAGGATACTTCTTCCATATGTCTGCTTGATCCCCCTACTTGGCTTGCCACTCTGCCATTAAGACGTTTGTATGAGGTATATGACCAACATTTGTCGAAACATCTGTGGAAAGGACAGCTCCTCCACAGCTACCATGGGGCTCTTAGATGCTTTTGACCGGTAAGGTGGACAAACTCCCATGTCTTGGTCTAATTCCATTTTTCTTTTTTTTCTTTTTTTATGTAGTTTTAAAAACCACAATGGGAGGAACAAACATATATTTCTGGTGAAACTACTTCGGCGGCATCAGAACCCCCCCTGTTTCTTCTTTTAGGCAGTTTCTGGTGCTGCACCACTTCAGAAAAACTTCCTTGGTTTACAGAAGCAGTGATGCAATGATTGGGACTTGGCTTTTTAAAGACCTTTCAGATCCCTTTGCCTCTTTTTGAAAATGTGTTTTCTTCTTTCGATTTTAGCCAGTGCTGATGGTTCACCTATATAGATAAACCTCAGGTAGGTTTTGTTGTTTCGCTGGTGATTTTTAACCAACACTGTGCTTAGGAGAGATTAACCAAGAGGAAACATTTAACATACCAAGCACAAATAAGTGTCTATTAACAGAAGTGTGAATGCTATAAGATTGAAGAAGCACATCGCACCTCATAAAAAGAGGATGTGACATGCTTTCAAAATAAGCATCAGTCTATAGCTATGGTCAGTAGATAAAGGGCAGTTGTGCATTGAACACATAAGAAGAAAGGTAAGTTCAAACGAATTCACTATTATTTGATTAATTAATTCCCAACTTTCATCAGTTAGGAGACAAATTAAATGTTTTGCATGCTTAGATGCAATATTTGACAGGTTATAAAAGTGTGTTGTCTTATTTTTTAATAGCAACAGACAGTATCCATTTTCTTGTATTTTATTATTAGACTAATTTTCATATAGAAGCTAAAAAAAGAAACTTCTTTGTTCAAATACAAGCATTTTGCGGTTAAATTCAATGATTTTTTTTCATATATTCACATTCTTATTAATTTCATTACATGTCTTTGCTGGGATTTAGAGGATTATACATCTTTATGATTATATATAAAAGATGTAAGAATATACATCTTGACTAATAGGTTATATAAATCAAACATAAAATACCATATATGATATAACTGATATTTTAGAAACAAGAAGGGATTGCTTTAGATTGTTTTCTCATTAAGAAAAAGCAGACTTTTGTTTACATTCTTACATGAATTATATTCGTGTTTCGTGAAAGAGTTATTTCTACCTCCCTCTTGATGAAACCCTTCCCCCCCCACCTCTGTATCTTTAGATCTTTTCCACCTGACGGGTGCCGTCTGATAAAAGAAGCTGTGACTCACGTTACAGAGATGGTCGGAGCGGTTCTGCTTCTGCTTCTGCTTAACTTCCCCTCCTACACTGCGTTCGGCTTCATGAGCTGCTCTCAGAATTTTGCAGATTCGCATTGCATGTGGTGCGATAACCGCAAGATTGTGAACATCTCTGCTGTGGTGAGAATGTTCCCTGAAAATATAACTTTTATTAGCTTTTCCAAAAACATGATCAGAGTCGTCCCACCTGGAACATTTAGTCGTTTTGCTGGACTCAAACATCTGGACCTGAGTCAAAATAAACTAGCATTTCTGAAAGGAGAAGAATTTAAAGGACTTCATCTCCTGCAGTTTCTCAACCTCACCGGCAACAACATGTCGCTCATCCATTCGAACGCATTTGAAGGACTCACCGGTCTGAAAGTCCTTCTTCTGAGCAGAAACAGCCTTTTAGACGTCTCCGGCCTTCTCTTTCATTTCTTTCCTGCCATTGAAAGCGTCGATCTGTCGCTCAACAAGTTAAAGTCTTTCAGCTGTGAAGAGTGTGGAGGCTCCCTGTCTCTAAAATACTTGAATCTCTCAGTAAACAACATCCAGAAGGTAAATGTGAGCTGTTTTCCAGCTCTGAAATACATCAAACTGTCCAACAATACACAACTGGAGCTGCAGCCAGATGCTTTTAACTCAAATCAGCAGCTGAGGACTCTGCTCCTTCAGTCGGTCGGGGTAGAAAGTCTAATGGGACTTTCTGCACAGACGAGGGGAGATCTCATTCACATATCATTTTCTATGTTTGCTGAGAATTCTTCATGGACAATCTGTGATGTGCTGAGACGAATGGAAAACGTCACCAAAGTAGAGGTAGAGTAGCCATTCGTTACTACTTTTTATTTACTTCTGGGTTTAAATCATTTAAGTCGTTTTTATGAATTTACTTTTACACAGGTTGACCTAAAAGGATCCAAGTTACCTGAGAGTAACACCAGCCTTCTGGACTGCCCCACTCCTACCATGCTTATAGTTCTGCAAGCACAGTTGGGGAATGTGGATCGTTTGTCTTCGGAAAAGAGTAACACAAGCAAACTTTATCTCATCAACTGTGGTTTAAAGCAGATATCAAATGCAACGTTTCAGGGTTTCACAGCTCTTAAAACACTGTACCTAAACCAAAATCATGTTAACATTAAGCGGGACACATTCAGAAGCCTGACTAAGCTGACGTTTTTAAGTTTGGACAGGAACAGGATTCGGGACATTGACTCCGGTTGGTTTCACTCTCTCAAAGGTCTCACTTGCCTGTCCCTTATGAAAAATGAGATAACTGAGCTGGAGGCGAATGTATTTAATGCTCTAACTAGTCTTGAGCAGCTCTACCTGCAGTTCAACCTGTTAAGATCCCTCAAGAAGAAGACTTTTGGTAATCTGCGCAGGCTAAAGAAGCTGAACCTCAGTTTAAATATAATTTGTTTCATTGAAGTGGGCACCTTCCAGGACCTGACAAACTTAAGGTAATTAAGGCGATCTGCCATATAAATCTGTTTTGTTTCACATCTACTTTCTTCTTACATCATTTTAACCTCACAGATACCTTGACCTTAGTGGGAACCGGATCAGGAGGGTGACACCATTTATTCTGTCTGGCCTTCAAAAACTGACTGCGCTTGTTCTGTATAACAATCGTCTCGAATTCAGATCCTACGAATCTCCATTTGAGTCCCTAATTTCTCTGAGGGTAAATGTTAAAGTTTTATCTCTTCTCCTAAAAAAAAAAAATCAAAACAAGGTGAGGATTGCACTTAATATCCCTGCATGTCTGTTGTTTGTATGTGATTTCTGTCTTATAGTTTCTAGAAATGAGATACCAGGGACCTGGAGGTTATGGCATTGGTGACATTGGACCACATTTCTTCAAGGGTCTACAGAACCTTACATGCATAAACATCGGAAACAGTGTCAAGATGAATATACATCCCGACGCATTTACTCCTCTGATCAGTTTGAAGATCTTGTTCATAGATGGAGTGGTTTTAAAAGAGACCAACCTAACTGCAGTGCTGTCGCCCCTAAAAGGCCTTTCAAAGCTGATGCTGCACAGGGCAGACCTCGACTCCCTACCAGCAAACCTCCTGCCTCCGAATAATTCACTGAAGGTTCTCAAAGTTTCTTCAAACCACATCCGTACATTAAACAAGGAAATGCTGAATAATCTACCAAGGTAATGGAAGGGCTAATGGAAAGTTTAGTTTATTTTTAACAGCTTTTAAAGAAGCAGAAAATGAGAAGAAGTTTGTTCCTCTTATATTTTTTTTCAAATGAGCTGGCAGTTCTCATAAGCTAAATAACTAAGGTCCTAAATTTAAATCAGCAGAGAAAACAAAACAAGAATAACACAATGAAAACAGGAGTGGGTACACATACCTGAGGTACCCCTGTCCCATGTTTGATGAAACATCAGTTGCTGGATATAATCATTCCCTTCTGTCTTGCTGCCAGGAACTATAGATGAGCTGAACTTTAAGTTGCCCACATAAGATACTAACCATGAAACTCCTCTTGAAGTAAGATTTTGGGCAGTTTTTATCCAATCACACCTTTAGTGGTGACCTTGTCTAACCTATATGTGTATCCATAAACAGCACTCCCAAACAGGACAGGCCAACCTGCTTCAGGAAGTTAATCTGAACTGCAAGCAACAGAACTTAAAAAAAAAAAAAAAAAGTGCAACACATGGGGCCTCCATAAAAATTATTTCAGCTTATGACATTATTTCCTTATTTTTTTTTTATGGCTAGAACGCCTTATGCTGGAGGTCTTCAACATGGGGGTGCGCGACCCCTAGGGGGTCCACTGAAAGTTTTGGTTGATTAAACTTTTTTTAATTTTTTTTTTTTATATGCCCCCCTGCTATTTCTTCCACTAATTGAAATTTCTTTGAATACAGACCATGAATTCACCACATTGTAGTAAATGGATAAATGGAGGCAGATGTCTTTCAGTCATCAACACACACATTCAGTGACACACAGGAGCTCTTTCAAGCTGGGCACCGTTTCATTCACAACACCTGTCCCATCAACCAGGAATCAGAATCAGAAATAATTTAATAATCCATATGTTATAGAGTGACTATAGGACCAGTTTGATAGAACACAATTTCATACAATATATATAATTAGGGGGTCCCCGCTCCATCTCACCATCAGTTTGGGTCCTTGGCCTGGAAAACGTTAAAGACCCCTGCCTTATGCTATTGGCCTTTTTTGCTATAGAATCACAGAATCTCCAGCTCTGGCTTTCAGTGTCGTCGTTTCCTTGGGCAAAACACTTCACCCACATTGCCAACTGATGGTGGTCAGACCTAACCTGGCAGTAGCCAGATTGATATGTGTGGAACTGAGTTGAGTTCTACGTTATCAAAATCTGGGATTTCTGGCTCCCAGTCTGTCTGTGAAAAGGAAGGACGTTTAGTACAATACTTTGAGCTGATTGGGTGACGTACCTTCTAGTACCTGCCTTCCATAATATCAGCGAATCGTGACTTAATCAGACTTAATAGCTTCGGCAACTTGGTCGTCCATGAGAGTCACCAACGGACACAAACACACAGACATCTTTCCAATCTACAGATGCAAAAAGTGCTTCTCTTTGCTCCTTTATTTAAATGAGAAATTGTCTCTATTTTAGATAAAACTGAGTCAATTGAGATATTGACAGTTGAGTCCTCCACCGTAGCCATGTTGGCCGCTCTGACTGTCGTCATTCCTACATGTGCCGCACCAAAAAATGCACACTGACATGTCATTGGTCTGACACGGTGGTTACAAGATGGACGTTTTAGCAGGAGTCTTTCAAGATGGATTTGTTGTGAGACAGAAAACTCAGATGACCAAGAATCAAGCTCGTAGCTCAAGGTTAGGTCAGAGGGGCTGGTGGTGCCAGTGTATGGCAACCTCGCTTCTGTTAGTGAGCCACTGGGCAGCTGTGGCCTCTATGTAGGATGCCACATCAGTGTGTGCAAGAATGGGTGAATGACTGAATGTAGTGTATATAAGTACAGGATATTTACCATTGATTGGTGTTCTTTTATGCAGCTTGTTACAGAATCAGAGTACTGTATCATGAAACTTAGAATATTTTTAACTGCAACCTCCAAAATGAACAAAAAAACAAAACAAAATGTGCATTAAAAATATGTATAAATGTCTGAATAATAACACCCTGGGTGTTTTTGTGCTTTCAGACTCCAATATTTTGATATTTCAGAAAACCCACTAAGCTGCGATTGCGATAACGCTTGGTTCAAGACCTGGGCGATAAGCAATGCTCATACACAGGTAACGCCATCTGCAAAGTTACAGATTCTCACTTATCTTGGTTAACTTTTCTTTTCTAAACTCCACCCAGGTTTCCTACCTGTACAATTTGAAGTGCAACAACGAAAGAAGATCCCGCTACCTGTGGCAGTTTGATGACAAGACCTGCTCTTATGATCAAATTTCTTTGACTCTTTTCATCACCTGCTCTGTGATGGATGTGCTCTTTGTGTTTGTGTGTCTGGCTTGGCACACACAAGGTCCCACTCTGCGCTTCTTGCTGCTAATGGCCAAAGCAAAACTTAGAGGAAGAAAAAGAGGCGCAGGGGTTAGATTTCAGTATGATGCATTCATCTCTTACAGCTCCAAAGATGAGGACTGGGTGATGAAGCAGCTGGTGCCTAATTTGGAGAAACCGGCTGCTGGTGCAGCAAAACTCAGGCTGTGCCTGCATCACAGAGACTTCCGCCCCGGTGCTGCGGTCCTGGAGAACATCGAGGCTGCAATCTATGGATCTCGACACACCATCTGCGTGGTGAGCCATTCATACCTGCAAAGTGAGTGGTGCTCTGTGGAGTTTCAGCTTGCCAGCCTGAGGCTTCTGTGTGATGGAAATGATGTCCTTCTGATGGTGTTCCTGGAGGAGATCCCTGAGCACTGCCTGTCCCCCTACACGCGGCTGCGCAGGATTGTGCACAGAAGGACATACCTGCTGTGGCCGGAAAACCCTCTAGAACAGAACGCCTTCTGGGTCAGACTGATGGACGCTTTGAGAGACAGTAAAGGATTGAAGGAGGCAGGAGAGTTTTGAGGAAAGCAAATTGTGGTTTTGGTAGTCGGATAGATCCAAGGATCAACAAATACCCACCTGGAATGAAACTATAGTTGCCTTTCTTGGGGAGAAATTTTTGGAGAGAAAGTGTTTTGGAAATAGATGGCTGACTATGAAATTCAAACATATAGACTTTACTTCTTTAGAATCGTAACCCCAAAGTTAATCCACAATTGATATTAGGATTGATTATTATTGTGTTCAAAGAGAGATGCTGCTGCAAAAATCTGCCTTTTTTGTCATTTTTAAACACAAACTAATTATTGGGTAAACAAATGTCTTTTATACTTAACAGGTAATCGTTATGTGAAATTCCAAATGTGCTTCCTAACCTAAACTCTCCTAATTTCTAAAATTTCTGCATTTTCAAATCCATCATATTTCAGAGAAACAAAAAGTCTGATTAGAGGAACTGTTTTGTAATATGCTGCTGAATTACTGGAGATCTCTTATGTTTGTAGGGGGGCTAAAGAAATATGATTTTTCTATCCTTTCTGTTGCATTTATCTTTTCTTTTTTCCCTCTTTTCTAATTAAGGTCAGTCCTATTTCCTTTGATCTTTTTCTCCATTTAATTCAGTTTATTTATATAGCGACAATTCACAGCACTTCATCTCAAGGTACTTTACAGAAACAGTTCAACCAGATCATACAGTCAGGTGGATTCAAAGTTTTCTATCTAAGTAAAACCGGTTGATTGGATCGACTCATTGATTTAAAGGTGATCCTTCATTTAGGGAGACAACGTTTAATTCTCCTCTTCTTATGCAAACTATCACATCGAACCAAGGGAGACGATACTCTTCACCAGAGCAGCAACCATGCTTGGTTTTAACAGGGAACACAGCCTCGCTTTGAAAGGTCTGTGATGGCTGGTGGGAGCATGTCTTCACCTGCCACTAAGTGGATTAAAACTTCTGCTTTTGCTGCAATCACTGTCATTAAATGCAGCTTATCAGCATAATTTGCACGACTTTCAGCCTTAAGAGCCATTGCACTGAAATGCACTGGCAAAACGTTAACTGGTGCAAAACAATGAAAAAGTGCTGTTATAAATATCCAGGTGTATAGATTGGTGATAAAATGTCCTTTACAAAACATAATGAAAATCTACAGAAAGGGTTCAAAGCTTAATTAGGCCTTCATGGCCTTCACTACACCTGAGTAGACAGAAGAAATGGCTGACATTCATTTGTAAGGCCAAACTGCTCTTCTACCTCAGTCGTTTTTTGTTTCATGCTACTCGCACACTTTGTGACTTTTCCTCACTGTCCCCATGTTATTTGGAGTAAGACTTCAACACCAAAAGGACTCAATAAAACTAGAAATTACTACTCAAGTTATACAGCTTTGAAACACAAATCAGGCTGGAGATCAGAGTTTCTGTCCGTCTCAGAGAATTATCTTTGAATTACTTCTCTTGGTCTATAAATTACTGAATGGCTTAGCTCTAAAACACATTACAGACTTTCTGTCAGTGTATCTACCACCTCGACAGTTCGGATCTTCTGGCTCTAGTCTACTTCTCCCTAGAACCAGAATAAAACATGGTGAAGCAGCGTTATTTTCTATATGCTCAGAAAAGCTGGAATAAACTTCCAGCAAACTTGCTGTAAAAGTTGCTTTGAATCAAGTTTAAACATGTTTGTTTAGAGCGGTCTTTGACTGTGCTTTAACATTTTAGTCAGGTTTCCAGTCAAACCTTTGATACGGTTTCTTGATCATTTTTTATTTTATAAAAATATACAATCCTCTTATTTTAATGTTATGCTTTTATTCTTTTTGCTGCCTCAACACCACTGCAATGCACAGTTCTTTATCTTTTATCTCGTGTAAAGTACTTTGAAATGTTTTGCCACTTAAATGTGCTTTATAAATAAACTAACCTTTGTGTCTAAAAGTTACACGCTGTTGCTCTAAGTGTTTCAGAACATCAGACAAATGTAAATTAAACACAGGTGAATCCAGAGTAGTTTTTAAATAGTTTATTATTAAGGTCTAAGAAAAGACAAAACTTCATGACCCTGTATAAAAAAAGTTATTAGCTCCTCTGTTAAAACATTACTTTCAGGGCTAAACAATAAAAACAGTTCAATTAGAAATAAGGCTGAATACAGCCTTTCAGTCGATGTCGATAATTATGTCTTTGTTTTTTATTTATTCTTTTTGAAAGGAGGACCAGGGGGAAAAGCCCAAATTAAATACAAAAAATTAAGTTACCCTACTTAAAAAAGTTACATTTTTGTTTAACAAAAAAAGAGGCCAGCCCTGATAACTTTTCTTAAAGATTCACTGAAAAAGAAAACCAGCCATTTAAAATAGAATTATTAGAGGAATTATAAATTGTATTTATTAATAAATAATTATAATAGTGGAATTTGACATTTTCAGATCATTTTCCTAAATGGAGAATTAAAAACCAAAATTCATAAATCTTATTCTACATTTCCTAATCACACATTTAAAAAAAGACTATTATTCAATTTTCAACTTGCATTTTCAAATCCTCTGTAAAATTGTATTTGCTTTTTTTTTCTCGCTCCATTCAACATTTCCGTGACCGTTCTGGTCCTTGAAGATAATTAAACCAATCACAGCTGCTTTTCTTAGTAGTGTTATGATCAAACTGTGGCTCTCTAGCCAATGAGAAAGCTGTTTACAACTGAATATTTCCTGTTTTACGTCACAGAAGCTGAAGCTAAAATCTATCCCAGAAGGCGGCAAAACTTGTGCTTTAAAATGATCTCTAACCTCAGTGGTTGTGGAAGCTGATCACATGAGAAATACTGATCTTCCTGTGTGAGACAGGTAAATCATTTTCTAATTCTTAACAGTGAAAACAGAGTGATAAACTATCTTCATCCAAACCTATATTAGGTTTTTATATTAAAAACACTTTTATTGATCAGATATTACCAAACACAGACACCACTTCCAACCCAAGTTGTTTAGTTTTAATGATCATTGGATTTTATGAAAAATATTCAACAAATCCAAATATTTTGATGACATTTTAGCATCTTGCCATTCTTAGAGTAGCCATTAGCTTCATCTTTTATAGACTTCTGTTTGTTTTTAACGCCATTTATGGCTTTGCCCTCTCTTACTTGTCTGAGATTTTAACTTTCCACAATTGTGGCAGAGCTTTACGCTCCTCGGGTCAGCTTCTGCTAGAGGTCCCTAGGTCAAAAACTTAAAACCCACTTTTTTAATTTAGCTTTTAATTCTGACTATAATACTGTCTCTTAGATGTCATCTTTCTGTGCACCTCTGGAAGGCTTTTAATGTCCTGCAGCACTGCACCACTACAGCACTTTTAATTGTATCTTGTATGTTTTTATATGTGTTATGTATTGTTTTTATGGCTTTGTTTTAAAGCACTTTGGGTACCAATTGGCTATTGTAAAGGGCTATACAAATAAATTTGATTTGATTTTAATTTGATCTTCCAGGAGATATCAAACCTTATCAAACCTATTTAAACCAAACCTCACTTACAAAATAAATAACTATAATGCATTACCACCTGGAAGTCCAAAGATCATGGCTGATTCTGTAATACATCTCAAATATTCCTTTCTCTGAATATTCACAAGTACAGATGATTTAAATCCCAAGAATTAACAAAATCTCTCTTCCTCATTGTTAGGATAGTTTGAAGGAAATAATAAACATCTTACCTCAACTTATCAGTACAAAATATAGTTGCCAAAGAACAGGGAGGTCCTGGTTTCAAATTCCACCCTGCGGAGATTTCCCTTGTTCTTCTATATTTGGGAGTTTTCTCAGGGTACTCCAGCTTCCTCCCACAGCCAACAATGCACATTACTGGTTCCGCTAAACTGCTCTGAGGTGTAAATGTAGACATGCATGGATGTTTTTCCTTTTCTTGTGTTTTTTTTTTTATGTTTCCCTCTATGCACAGCATTGCATTCTTCTCTCTGGATATACCTGCAGAATGGTGTATTTTTCACAAATTATACTTGTAGCCTAGCTCAATTTTAGACTGAACTGCATCTTTTTTTAAACAGTTATTCTTATTACTGGCAGATTAAATAAATTGTACAAATATTAGAAACACGTGACATTTTCTGTATTACAGGACAGTCAAAGCATGCTGTTTTTCAAACACTTCATTTATTAGACAGGATACATTCAAATAGAAATAAAAAATATTCATATATATTTCATGTAGAGCTATTGAGCAAAGTAAAAGTTAAACAAAACAGAAGTCTTTCTGTATGGCATACTTATATGTACAATTTGTGATTCTAATACTATACAGTGTGTTTCCATAGCTGCACAGGTTTCATGGGTGTTTCTATTTTTCACTCAGCTGAGGCATATTTAGACCAAAATAAGCGATCAGGGTAAGGGGCCAAGTGCTTTCAGGCTGATGCTTTACAGTAAAACATTTCAATGTCAACATCAACACAGTAGGATCTGCGAGAAGCAAAGCTTGATCAGTTTAAAACATCCACACTAAAGCATAAAATAGGGAGAGAAAAAAACCAAGGTGAAGATCATTCTGCAGTTTAAATCTTGATGTACAGTCATGCAAGGTCCTAAAAGTTTCATTTCGCAAACAGCACATTCACAAACCATGTCAAAGCAAAGCCAAATTAAAGAGCTAAAAAGAAATTAAGAACTCCATTACCAAACAAAAACTGCTTTTCACTGAATATGACACGGTCAGCATGTTTGGTTGCACTGCAATAACCGATCTGTAGTCACTAAACCCATTTAAAAACAAAAAAGCTTTCTCAAGTAGTCAAGTGGTAAGAGTCCAGTCATGCCCTCCTCCTTCCCTATTATCTATGGATTCATCCTCAAACAGAAGCATCACATTGTTTTTCAACCACCATTCAAACTGTAAGTACAGCGTATGCCTCAGCGATCACCACCACTCACTACTCCACTCATAACCAGTAGTTATGTACAGCTCAACTGGTGCAACGTCAAACACAATAAAAACCATGAGATATAAACACTGTAACAAGAATAAAATACAGCAGATAATTCATACTGGTAACTGGATATAATTCATACTGTTGAGTGTTTTGGCATTTCTGAGAACTAAAGAAAATAGGAAGTATTTCTGACAACTAACTTCGACAGATTATTGATGTGATGTTATTAAAAAGATAAAATCACAGGATTTATAATGTGCATCCAGTTAATAAAAAAAATAACAGTTAAGATGAATGGCAGCTATAGATCCCGGTCTGAACATTTTTAACGCATTTGTTGTTGTCATAAAAAGCTTCAGTCGGCTTATCCGAGGTCACGGGTCGAACTTTAGAGTTACACATCATTTAAATCTTTCTGGAGTTTTTAGCCTCAAAAAGCTTCATGCGTTCCTGCACAGTCAGTCCCTCTTTCAGGCTCTGTTGATCACAAAACATTTCTGATTAATATTTTTCCTGATGCATGTGGACAGAACAGATAAAATAAAGTATATGAAAATATAAAATAAAGATATGCATGAAAAAAAAGTCTGAATATTGGCATGCTGAAGGACAGGTGTCACTGCTAATACAAACATAAACTCAAACATAAATGGTGCCTCACAAAAGGTTTCACATCCAATTTTAACCTTTATTCCAATTTTTTTTTACATTAGATCCTCAAACTTCAGAGTATTTTAGTAGGATTTTAAGTGACAGACAAGAACCAAGTAGTTTATTATGTAACACAAGAATCATCCACCTCACAGACGATATTCTGCTTTATTCTAAAAAAAATAAGTTTATTCTAAACATTTTTTAACCAATAAATCTACAAGATTGACATGTAATTATATTCAATCCACAGGAATCTTTGTGATTCAGAACCTGGAGGTTTTCTTAGTTGCATCTTTACAAGCTTTGTACATCTAAGAACTAAAAATCTTGCTCCTTTTGCTCAGCATTAGAAAATGAGCAATGAGCAAAAATTACATTTTGCACAGGATTCTCATTTGAATTTAGCCCTGGATTTTAATCATGCTTTGATCCTAAGCTATTCCATCATAGCTCAGACCAACTGCTGAAGAAAAGCATCCCTGCAGCCCGATGCAGCCACCATTATGAGTGGATTATAATAAAAAGGGCCTTTTCCGCTTTTTAAATGCGGCTTCAAAAAACCCACTCTTCCATTAAATCCAGTTTTGTAGTTTTTCAGCAATAGCTTCCTAGCAATCTACTGGAGGTTAATGGATCTTACCTAGATAGAAATACATGCCATATTTTTTAGGCCGGAGTATAATAATCAAACATGTTGCATTATTCTTGAAAGTTATAAACTACACAGCGCTGTTCTGTCACATATAAAGGGAAAAAAGGCATTGAAGTTAGTAGTTGTGACCCATAAGGTGAAAAAGTTAAAGGATGGAAACATGTTTACCAGGGACTGCAGGAATAAAACACCAACATTAATGAATGAATGTAAAAAAAATAAAATAAAGTGACTCCCTTTCCAGAAAGGGCCATTTAATAATAGGGCTCTACATTTGCAAAATAACTAATTTTATATCAAATGAGACTAAGACCAACATTCTCACTTTAAAAGATAGTAATATGGGGAAAGTGTGTCTCCGCCACACAAAAGGGAAGAGATTGTAGTGAAAGGTGCAGATCCATGCATGAGAAGTAAGCTGTAAGTTAGCATTTTTCAACACTGCAGTCCTGCAACAATGGACTCTGGACAAGCGAGCATTTAAAGCCACGAAAAGAATGAATCTGGTTAGTGCACAAGATAATTAAAAAAATCCCAAATCTCATTTCTGGTCAAATTGCACAACCGTTTTTAACTCCACTTAACTGAAAGGGAAGAAAGTAGAACTTTTTTAACCTGTTACATTTCCTATATCCATCTTTCAGCTATAAATAGAGGGAAGGAAAGAACAAGTGAGTATGAGGAGAAAACCCATGCAAGGATAGTTAGGCCATGCTTTGGTCTGCATCATGTTGTACCTACAGCACATCTTTAGGCAGGGCTTGGATGGGAAATGACCCCAGAATGGGAGTGTCAGCTATCCCATGAGACCTGTTCAGTGACAGACTGATGGACAAAACAGACACATGACCAACTCGCAGCAAAAGACTTCATGATAAAAACATCCCAATTAAGGCCAGGGTCAGGCTTCCTTTGGAGGCAGTAGGAGTTCGAACAAAGAACAATCTCCACCGCCTCAATCAGCTGAAACAAACTTTGGGAAGAATGCAAGATCATCACTCACCTTTGACCTTATGCCTCTCAGTGGTTTGGAGGCTGTTGCCTTTTCCTTTTTCATGAAATCTGGATTACTTTTTGATTTCATAATGTCTAAAAATAAAAATATTACCATTAACATCAAGCAATGCAGTTCTTAATCTTTTTTCTTTTAGTCAAGAGAAGTCAAGTAATTTTTCCACGTTTCAGGTCTGTAACAGCAGCAAACAATAATTTCTAATAAATTCCCTGACATCTTGATCTCCATCCCTGCATGGCCTAAAGACAGAATCCAAATCTGGACTACATAAACATTTAAATATTAATATTTTATAAAAATCAATAGTTATCTTTTACATTTAATTAACCAAAATATGAGAAATGCCGATTCATATAAAAAAATTTATTCAATATATAATTTATGAGAAATCAAAATTATTATAGTGATGTGAAATTTCTGCTGTTTTATTTTACATCTAAGTCAAACATATTGCGGAGGATTTTCGCTATTTTTTTTTTTTTAAAAGACCCGCCCTCTGCACTTAAAAAAATAATAATAAATGCACATGCACAACCCTATACCCGCTCCCGAGAGAACACACCTATTAAACACATGTGAGGGCATAAAAAGCCCATTTCTCTTCCTGCACAAGCCTTTAAAGTTGCTTCAGAAGAAACTTAAGTTGAAGACTCAAACAAGAACTAAAACATCTGCTTCTAGTGATTTAGTTTCATATTTTTAATATCGCTTTTCACTTATTTTTTTTATAGTGCTTTTATAAATAATCTATTGCATTACAAAGTGTTTTTATTTCTGCTTTTATGCAGCACTTTGGTCCTGTAGATTTTTAAAGTGCTATATAAATAAAGTTGGATAGGATATTGATAACAGAAATGATTTTTACAAACCATATCCAGATGTAACTGCGTCATCAACAGTCCTTTCCCCTAATGCTTCCGTGGCCATGAGCAGCTTCTCCTTCAGTTTGCTGATATCACAGTCAGCCTTTGCTTTAACTATGCTCAGCTCTGTATATATGTCCTTATATTTGTCAGTGGCGTACTTCTTGTCCTGTCAAAACAATTGATTTTAATTAAAACAAGAGTATTAAAGATTTATACCTCAAGTTTTATTTAGCAATCATTTCAAATTTGCTCACCCTCAAAGCAGACTGCAGCTCATCCTTCAAAGAGTGGATTTCCTGTTTAAGATATTGGATCTCTGACTCCTTTATTCGTAGCAGCACCTACGCAATATAAACAAAAGCTCATATAGGCCATCTTCTACTTCTTAGTGTATGTCTTTAGTTATGGGAGCGTAGGTGACCTCATACCTCCAGTTCATAAACATCTTTGCCATGAGTAATGGGTGAGAGGGCAGTTTCACCGCTGAAACATGAGCGCATGCGAGTGATTTCTGCAGACAGCCTGTTATTTAGCTCCTGTAGGAAAGAAAGTGACATATTGAACTTGTAGATGGAAATGTATTTCCATGCATGTAGAATATCAGCAGGTTGCTGACCTGGTTGTGAGAATTCAGCTCCTGGTTTTCTCTCTGACACTGCCGGAGGGCCTGTCTCTCTGCCTCCAGTGCTTGAGCCAGGTGAGCGTTCTCCAGACATTTCTGGGAGTACTGCTCCGACAAAACCTCCAGTTCTCTCTGGATGGACTGGAGCTCTTCCCTTCAAAAAAAAAAAAAAAATCAGAGATTAAACCATGGACAAGCTGATACGCAGGTAACATAAACCAGCTGATGTTCAATTTATAACACAATGTTAAACAAGTCTAGGCAGAACATACTCGTATTCCAGGCGGAGCTCGTCAACATCCGAGTTAAGACCACTCAACTGGGAGCGCTGGTTCTTCTCCATTTCCTCCTTGTGTGCATTTTTCATTGCCTCAATAGCTACATTAAGGAAAGGTAACACATGTTTAATAACCGTTCTATTTAACATAAATTAGGTGTGTTAATAAGCTGCAATTTTCCCACCAGCAATAGTAGCAGCAGTCTCTTCAGCCAGCAATCTTTCTCGCTCCTCCATGAGCTTTGAAATCTCTCTCTGATGCTGCCGCTGGAGGTCTTCTACAACCTTTTGGTGGGTTTCTTCCATTGCAGCGAAACCACGCTCGCATGTGGCCTAGGAAAAGAAAGCTCCAACATTTAGCATTTCTGGAAGTAAGTTACATGCATTTTGACACAATGTGATTTATTTATGACTAGACATTGAAAGCAACATCTAATAATAGTTTACTAGGTGGCATGCAGAAGGGATGACAAGCCAAGGAAAGAACAGGATCTAAAGTCCAGCTATGTTAGTAGAGTTAAAGCAGAGAAGCTGTTGCCCAGAAGAGTTTAACTGATTTAAAGACTAATTCAGAACATAAATGGACATGGGAAATGGTGGGATTTTTAATGCTTACTCAAAGGGTAGAAATAAAAAAAAATACAGGATTATACTTCAACCTTAGGATGCATGTTTGATCTCCTTCATTCAATAATCATGTTTTATTTGCTTGGTTCCAAAACTAATAAATATAGCCTGGTTTTCCTTTGAATTCTCCTTGGTTGGTTTTCCATTTAGTCAGATGAAGCTTGCATAACCAAACATAGCTTTACATTTCAAGAATAAAATTATATATACAAAGAAAAACATTTTCTATTTAAGACAAGTACAACTCCAATTTAATTTAGTTTCTCTTTTAGCCATAATTTACAGCAAAGGCCTGTCCAATTTATATCAATATCTCTTTAAATAAATCCAATTCACTCAAACAAAACCAACCATTGACTCAGATTCAGACCCAATTACACAGAGCCTAGTTTAACTCAAACTATAACATAAAACAATGTAATATAGTTCATAACTTGTAAAATATTATCAAATGAAGTTTAACTGAATGTTGAAGAAAATAATTAAGATATGAAGTTTCAAAATTCTTTATACAATTTCTAGTCATGGTAAAATGAGTGAATTTGTATCTTAGATCCATGGGCTGGTTAATACTTTTAGCAAATGGACACGATCATGGAAAAAGAGAACTGGCCTTGGCACAGGTCCTTGTGGTACTCCAAATTACACATAAGGTAAGTTATCATCAGAAACACAAAACTGTAATCTGTCTGATAATAATGAATCAATATGCTGTAATCAGCTATTCAGCATTAGAATAAAAAAATGTTCCCTTATATTTGACCAAAAAGAAAAATACACTACACAAACAATCCAGAGCTTTTCCAATACGGCATCTCTACAGCATACACTGATGAGACTGATGAGCTAAGTTAACTTTTCAAGCTGATTTAATTTGAACTCCTCACCTATAAGCAATAAGCTTTAGATTGAACATTAGATCCTCTGAAAAAGTGTAGTTTGAATAACTACAAAACAAAGACATAGGGAACAAGAGCTCCCATGTGGTCATTAGTTAACTTGTATTATACTTTTACAGCTGGGTTGAATTTGACCTAACTTGCAGTTCCAGTTTAAAATGTAAAAATCACACCATTTCCCAGTAAAACAGTAAATACAGTAACTAAATCTCTAACTATTTTTCTCTCCTTTACATATGTAAATTACTCTGATATAAAGAAAGAAGAAAAACCTTAAGACTTTCAAAGTCTCTCTGGTATTTCTCTCTCAGGCTGGCCACGTCTCCTTCCAGGTGCTTGTTCTCCAGCTCATCCTTCATGCTATTCATCTGAGTCTCCAGTTCCTGGATTCGGTCCTTAAGAACCACCATGGAGTCCACCTCTGACACGTTTTGTGCATTCACCCTCTTCCCCTGCTCTTCCTCTTCCATCTGCGTCTCAACTTCCTCACAATGAGGTGAGAGAAGGACTTCAGGGTGTTTTTCGGCACCCTGACTGCTTTCGACGTACTGGGAATGCAACTTATCAAACTCCTCTTGTTGAATGCGTTGAAGTTCGGTGATCCTGTCATTAAATTGCTCCTCCAGCTTCCTAACATGACTGTTGTGACGTTCCTCCATGCTGTCTATGTCTCCCAGCAGAACCTCAAGCTTCCGCTGACTGTCAGCTGTGGTCTCCATGAGTGCCAGCTCTGTTGATGCAAGGCAACGCTCTGCTTGGCTGAGCTCGTTTTGACACTTCTCCTTCAGCTCCTCTGTCTCCTTCCGGAAACGATGTTCCAGGAGAGCCACTTGCTCCTGCTGCTGGGTGAGCTGGTTAACACGTGTGCTGAGCTCACTCTTCAAGATTTCGTTCTCTTTCTGGAGTGTGACCATAGTTTGGGAGAAGTTCTCTTGCTCCTTTTGTAGAGAAACCTCATATTTTTCTTGGATTTCTGCGACTTTGCAGGCATGCTGTTGCACCAGAGCTTCCATGTTCTGACTAGTCTGCTTACACAAGTCCAACTCTTGCTCATGTATGGCCCGTAACCTGCATGCCACATAGGCCACTTGAGAATGTATAAGGGCCTCGCGCATACAAAGAGAGGTGCTCGTAACATTCTGAGATGTTTGGTGTCCCAAAACACCCTGGATCATTTTGGAAAGTGCGGGGCTGCTTCTACCGCCTTCTATCTCTTCAGCATACCTTTGCAAGATTTCTGCTTGCCTTTGGAGTTCATCAGCCAGGTTGTCATGAGTGTTTTGAAATAATTCAATAGACTGATCGACACAACAGGGCATCAAACTTCCCAAGTGTCTATCAACTGTTTCCTCGGCCAAATCTCTAGCTTCCTCCATCTCAATCTGCTCCATGTAGGGAGCGAGTTCAGGAGGGCGAATGTCAGCCAACTTCTGTTTGCCAACACCAAGGTCCATTTTTACATCCTTGATTACAGATTTTAAGTCGGGTCTTTTCGAAGCATCAAAAATTGCTTTAAGAGCCATTTCTCTTTGATAAAGCCTATTGTGGGCATCAGTCAACTCACTTTTGAGCAGTTTGAATTTCTCTTCATAACATTGTTTGAGGTTTTCCATTGAGAAAGCAATTTCTGCCTTGAAAAGGGCGTCAACAATGGTTCGATCTACACCAGTTGCTTCATTGTCTTTGAATCCAGGAGCATCAGCATCAGATTTTTCCAACTCCATCAAGAATGTACTCTCCAACAGGAGCTTCCGGGTTAATACATCAGCATATACTATTGCCAAGCAGTCCTTTTCACTTGATTTAATGTGCTCCAAATTCTGCCATATCTCAACGAGGGCTTGCAACAGGTCAGACTTTGAGGTTTGTATCAACACAGCCATTTTGTTTAAAACCATGGCTTCGAATGACAGGGACTTGGCATAGAGAAGAAGTGCTTCATTGTCTACAATCTCTGGGGTTTGATCTTGATGGACATCTGGTGACTGCTCTTCCAAGGTCTTTTGGCCTTGTCTAATGTGCAGAGAGGCACCAAACAAATCACTCTCTATCTCTGAAAGTGAGTGAAGCTGTAAATCAGTGGTAACATGGGAGCCACTAAGTATAGCCCTTACTTTTTCACGGCCATTTTCAACACACACCAAGGCATTGGTATAATGCTTGAGAGCAGTACTACTCTCCCCACCTTCAACACCACCAATCCCCTGTATTGAGCAAGGCACGTTTTCTGCAATCTTAGGAACAATGTTTGAGATTTCAGCAGTTCCTGCAGCTGGCTGCACATCTAGGTTCTGTGTGAGGTTTCTTAGCTTATCCTCAGTGGCAAGTAGTTTTGTTTCCAGTGCATGTATGATGGCGATAAACTTCTCTGGGTCACTAGTGTGAGAAAGTGCTATGTCTGAGATGTTTTCACCAGCCAATTGAAAGTCCACGTTTGGATCTTGGTTTGTTTGGTAGCTTTCAACGTAATCACTGCTATCATGGGTGGGATCTACTTCTTCAGATTCAACATATTTTTGGCACTGAATACTTGAAAATCGTATCCTTGGTCTCTTAGCTTCAAAGTCTTTGCCATCAGATATGTTCTCCATCTTGGAAGAGTTCTCAATGGAGTGCTCTGTACTTAATGATGAAGGAGATGATGTTTTAAGTGTTCCACTTTTGTCCTGGTCCAGGATTTGCTTCCTTTCCAAGCAAAGGTCAGCATAGCCTAGCTGCAGGGCAGTGAGGTGCTGCTCTAACTCTGTGATGCGGTCTTCTGCAACCACAAGTTTGGCTTGTAAATCTTCAGAATTGCAGGGCTCAGTGTTAGTGTTAAGACTTTGACTCATTTGACAAAGAAGTTCTTCTTTTGCTTGCAGCTTTTGTTCGGTTTCCTCCAAGCTGGAGCCAAGGGCAGTCATTTTGACAAGAGCCTCTTTTAGATCCTCCTCTTTACGTTCCATCAGCCTTTCATACACCTCTTTAGTCTGCTTTATCTCATCTTCTTTTTCTTTAAGAAACTTGCTCATCTTCTGAAACTCTTGAGTAGCCCTCTCATATGAATGCTCCAGGGTGCAGTAATCTGCTTCCTCGATTTCCAGCCGATTTCTGAGTTTGTTTACTTCCCGGTCTGCCTCAGTGATCTGGTTGAGGAGCTCCTGACAGCGGCAGGTCAGCTGGCCTTTCTCTTCCTCCAACCTTCGCACACTTTCCCTCAGTGTCTCAACCATGTCAGTCTTTATGTCTAGCTGCTCCTGCATCTTCAACATTTCCTCTTTGTACTCTTTCACACCTGAAGCTTGCCTCCCTCTCAGCAACGCTTCAATCTGTTGCTCAGCCTCTAACAAGCTTTCCTCTACTTCCTTCTTTGCAGTTTCAGCCTCATCCAGTCTTCTACACAGATTCTGTCTCTCCCTCTCGTGTTTCTCCTGCATGCTGCGTTGCTCATTCCTCAGTCGCTCTTCCTTTAGTGCCTGACCCTCTTCCGTAGCAATTAGTCGAGCTGTTACCTCTTGCAGTCTCTCTTGTAACCTCTGTATCTCTTTAATGTGATCTCGTTGCAGGGCTTGCTGGCGCTCCAGGTGCCTGAGGGCCTGGTTTCTTTCCAAAAGACTTGCCTCAACTTCACGGAGTCTGTCTTCACTGTCCTTTAACTGGGCTCGTAAGGTGGCCTCATTGCGGCCATATTCCTC
This sequence comes from Cyprinodon variegatus, assembly GCF_000732505.1. Lineage (NCBI taxonomy): Eukaryota > Metazoa > Chordata > Actinopteri > Cyprinodontiformes > Cyprinodontidae > Cyprinodon > Cyprinodon variegatus. The sequence goes on from NW_015150566.1 coordinate 627,700, forward strand.
CTCTTGTTCTTTTGACCGCTGTTGTTCTAGCTTGAGCTCGTTGCGCATCCGAGCAACGGCCTGTTCACTGGCTAAGATTTCTGCCATAGCAGATGAAAGTTTGGTCTGCAGAGCTTGAATGTCAGTCTCATGGCGGTCAACAGCATCCTGGGCTTCAGTGTAACTTCTCCTTAATGCTCGAATCTGCTGCTGTGCAAGGTCCTGTTTTCGCTTCTGTGACTCCAACTCACCCTGTAAATCTTGATTGAGCTTGTGTAACTGTTGCCATGGCACTTTGCGTGGGGATGAGGAAGATGGTGATGCACTCTTAAAAAAATTATAAGAAAGTTTTCATTAAACACATCACCCCATTTCCCCCACCATTTAAAGAGAACCACATCTCAGGGATAACAGGGAAGTAAGTTTTCTCCTTTCTTGCCAATATTCCGTTTTTTTGTTCTCTCAAGCTTCCACTGTGCTTTTTCAAGGGTCTGTAAAATAAGGAAGGACCTAAAAAACTACATATTCTGAAGCAAAAAAGAAAAAACAAACAAAACTTAAATGGTGTAATAAAGAGTTTCAAAAGAAAGTTCATTGCGGGAATAAAAACTAAACAATAGTTAAAGCATGAATGTGTCAAACTCAAAGCATACAGACACAAAGGTGGAAAGCACACATTTAAAGAAACAGAAGGAAAAAGCACAGCGCAAAACTTATTGAGCCAGACTCACCTCAAACTCAACAGATCAAATCAGTTATTTTCCCAAGAGATGTGAAACTCGATTAGAACAAGTTAGTGAAAAAATCATGCTTAAAAAACACCACAACCATGCATTAAAGTTTAAGAGAATAGACCCAAGTCCCACTATTAGTTTAACACACATCGTCTCCAAGCAAAATTTTGAATTTCATCACAAAAACCCTCACAAACCCTCACAAAACTCACATTTGACTTTCCCCAAACCTCAGATAATTTTGGACTTTATGGAATAGGGGTTAACATGTGTATCAAGCAAAATGACTATTTTTTCCAAATACTGTAACAGGGAAAACATTAAAGTGGTCATAGAATGATTATATAGGGTATTTGGTGCTGGTCCTTAAGGTCTTTGAATAGGGTATGTAAAGTTTGTTGGGCTGAAAACAGCATATTTGCTGTTCTATGAGGCCTTATGCAAGCCTGGTTTAAAGGCCTAGAATGAAACGACAGGTTTTCTTCCTTTTATGGTATGCTCATGAATATTTAGAAGAGCTGTGCGCTGATTGGTTGGCTTACAACTGGCGAAGCTGCTGAGCAAAGACGCATCATAACAGCAAACACTCACTGAAACATCAAATTGTTGATATGGTAGGGTGACCAGACATCCTCTTTTCTTCGGAAATGTCCTACTTTTCATACTTAAAAAAATGTCTGGGGGGAATTTCAAAGTCATCTGTGATTTTGGTCGAATACAGTGCAGCAGTGCCAGCTCAGGTGCTGCTCCAGGAACTCCGGCGGACAGGGGAGGGAGCCAGCGGGGTACGGAGCAACCAAACCCGACCCGGTGACGGTAGCCGGGACGGGTTTGGAGTGCCAAATTCATGTGAATTCAGACGGTGCTTTGTCTAAATTCGCCTGTTTTATGGTGGAAGTTTAGAATTGTGAGATTTGTAGAGAAAAGGTGTCGATGGGGTTTGAACTTCTCTGTGCATCCATTTCACCCACTGAACTATCGTTATTCATCTATGACAACGTAAACTCGATTTGCATTCTATGACCCCTTTAAGATAAAAATATATTGAACAAGAACAAGTACTGGAAATCTATTACAAGTGATCATTTTTAACTACGAAAGAACTACAGTGGCTTTAACCTATTGGTACAATTGGATTAGCATTGAACATCACTGCCTAATCAACGAAACATTAATCTCCATTTATTCTACTGTATGACTGACATGAATACTTGACATGTTCTTGGGAATCTAAGATGAGAGATGATCTGTTGGTGATCATAGCATAATCTAGATCTAATCATTGATTTGTAAACTGAACAGTTCCCTCCCTTCTGTAGCATCTATGTCGAGTACAAAGTACCTGTACAGATCTGCACATACCTGTAATACATATCCGTCCCTGGCACTTTGCTCTCTCCCAAGAGCATCTTCCAGTTGCTCTTTTAACAGGTTGTTCTGCTCTTGTAGTCTGTCCAGCTCCTTTTGCTTTTGCCCCAACTATAAAAAAAAAGCAAAGAGTAGAACAGATTTTTTCTTCTATTTCTTTGTAAAATAAATCAAACTGTTTCTGGTCAATGTCGAAGTGATTTGACAGAATTATCTTTTAACAAACAAGTCTCACATCCATTGACCCTGTGCAGCTTTTACATGTTTAATAAGCTAAAAATGTCCTATTTCAAGCGATATGTCCAAAGATATTTGTTATTCTACAGTTCATCATCAGTTGCACATCACTAACTTCACCAACTCTTCTGCTGCTCATGAATATTATTCATTTGACATGTTTTGAAGTTTTTTCTTTTTCAAGGCAGTTCTCTAAAGTTGCCATGAAGTGCAAATTTGCAGACAACTAGACCGCAAACACATGAATGAGACAAACTCTAAAGAAAATAGGGATAAAGGAAACCACTAGGGGGAGTCCACCACCAAGTTAGATAGGATCAAAGTCTCAGTAAAGACATTAGCTGGATAACCAGGAGAAAATTGAAGGGGAAAAAAAGGAGATGTTTTCCTGCATATATATTTAATCAGGTAATCATAAGCTTTTACATTATTTAGAAATAGGAAAATATTTTGATAGGTAATTATGCCAGAATCCCATTTGATTGGCTAGATAACTCCACCTACTGATCTGCTGCACTTCCCTGTGTGTTTCTGTTTTCGGGGCATTTAACTCTTTGCACTTGTAGGCAGCCATAGTTTAGAGCTAGACCATTTTAAAGGTAGAAAAGTAAGACAGAGTTTGTTCTAAAGATTGTGTAAAGTTATCTTTATCATGGAATGTAAATCTAAAGAGCTAGCATTTAGCACAGGAACCAAGAACGCATCCCATGTATCAGACCCACCTCCTTGTCTAGCAGTGCGGCAAGCTCATGTGCAGGGAGTCGCTCAGTGTTTCCTAAAGCTGTGGATATTGGCACCTGTTTCTCTTCTCTTAATGGTGTCGTCTCCACCTGATGCCACCGTTGTTCGATTTCTTCTTGGACGTCTGGGGCTACGCTGTCTGGTGTGTCTATACCTTTTAGACTAATGTCTCTTGAGTGGTCTACATCCATTTTTCCCTGCTCTTGACTTCTGGATAAGAATTCTTCCTCTTTCACATTAGAAGGGAGAGAAGCTGATATGGATGAGGTTCTCAGGGAGGAGGAAGACACAGGAGAGGATGCCAAAGAGGAGGCAGAGGAAGAAGGCGAGCAGCAGGAGGAAGTTGTAGAGAGTGTGGAGCTGAGATCAACTGTGTCCGCTCGTTCTTTTACAGGTTTTTCTTTCTTTTCCATTTTAAACTCGTTCCAGTCGTAGGTTTTTGAGCGACCCTCTCGCCTTCGCTCACGGACTCCTTTCCTACGTGGCTCAGATGGAGGAGTGGTGGCGCTGCTGCCCAGTGACTGTTTGGGCTCATCAGACTTGGGCACTGGGTCAGAGTTCACCTGTGGACATGGCTCCAGCATTACCTGTTGGCCTTTCATATTTTCATCAGGGACAGATCTGAATCAAGAGAAGAAAAAAAAAAAAACATATGAACATCTAATGCAGTGTTTAAACCTAAGAATTTTATATCAGCTTAAAACATTTAAGCAAAGCTTTGCTGGACATGGCCATACAAGACACCATCTACAGCTGTGCAATTGCAGGGTTTCTGCAGGGTCCTACTTAAATTTAAGATTTTAAAAACTTTTTCATTTTAAAATTTTCATTCAATCCCACCAGAATAGGCAGCTTATTTATATTTTTTATTTAGATCTCCAACTGGCTTTGGTTCTCTTTCTTCCCTTTATTGATAATGTTAAGAATCAAAGGGAAATTACTAGCGTGTCTGCGCAAAAATAGCTTTAATGGTATCCATTTTATTTTAGAACAATTCATATTTACAAGCTCTTTCTGGTAAACCGAAAGAAACAAAAGCAAAGCCTTCTGTCAGCAGGACAACATGCCTTTGACAAATGCAATGGAGGAAGCAACGCACCGGTGGCATTGGGGATAGTTGATTTCACTGATGTGAAAAATGCTTCTACTTCTGATGGCAGTATAGAAAACCCTTCATTACTTAGATGCCCTTTTATGGAAAAAGAATAAACTTAACTTTAGAAAAAAACTATTTGGCAAGCTGTATTTGGAAACTAGAAATCCCTTGTTCAGATTTTTTTTTAACGATTAATGATAATATAAAAATATTACTGAGCTTAATCCACACAAAGGTGCATGTCAGTAGATTAGAAAATATACAAACATTTATGGAAAGTGGAACGTGCATGGATACATTAAGATAGAGATTTAGTTTCAGAGTGCTGTATAACAGCATATTGATGAAAGAAGAAATGTTAATAAATTAAAGAGACGATGCGGCTTAACCTGTGTTTTATGTATTAAAAATATTCTCTATGCAATCTTCAAAATTTTCTGAGAGCCATAGTTGGAGTTTTAACCTACTGTCAGCCACCACCATCAAAATGATCTGCAATCAATATTTAAATACGTCAGTCTGAACCTAATACACATGTATAATAGGGATGCCCCAATACTGATGCACCATCAGTATCGACCATGATAACACGTGAGTTTATTTGTATTTTTATCTGTAAATGTGTCTGATACTGAAGGACCAGATATCAGCTTTATTTTCTCTCTAGCAGTCAGTACCAGCAGTCAGCTTGTGCTAAAAAAAACAAACAAAAAGAAAATCAAAAACATCCAGCCCAGTAAGTGGTGGTAATAAAACAAAATGTGAAGATAAGAAACAAGAAGAGGAGTACGTGGAACTGCACCAGGGAGCAGCAGCAACAGAAAACCCAACAGGGAGTGGAAGCATCAGGGAGCGGCTACTTGATAAGCAGAAGCAGGAGACTCCACGTAAGAGCAGCTGTAGCTGCGCTCCCCTTTGTTTAACATATTACAGAATATGTTCATAACTCTTCACTGTGACTAAGCTTTATTTATTATTTGTTCTCTGTATAGGCAAATACTGAAATGTCAGTTCTTGTATACCCTTTAGGCATGGTAACAAAATGTGCATTTTTTTAACCAAGTTAAATGAAGGCATTACCTTTAAAATATGTCCTAACTTCTCAACATGGACGTGTAAATACTTAAAAACAGTATTAAACCTTGTGTATTATTGACAGAGATATTTTTTTAAGCCAAAGAAATATAATTTCATGGTGCTTTGCTGATATTTTCAGTTGCATAATCTGCAGTAGTTTAGCCCTTTACACTGTCAGCACATGCATGCCCAATATAAGAGATTGCTGCATAGGTAACAGTTCAATGCAGTCAACCGTCACTTGTCCCACATGCTTATTAACAAGGAGTTGCTGCATAGGTAACAGTATACGTAAATTATAATCTGTGGTTTGTATTCTTGTTGCAAATTTCCCTTACAAACGCACCACATCAGATTCAAAAACTGTTTTTAACTTCAGGAAATTGTCCTAAATTATCCTTGAAAACCTGATGGAGTCCACCAGTGTGTAAGTAAGCGTGTTCCCGAGAAATGTGCAAAATCTGCATAATTTCCACCCAAATAACGCCATGTAAGGGTAAAAATTCCCATGCTTCAGAGAGTGCTCCTTAAAAGAAATGGCATTGATGACGAAGAAGCAAATTATAGATCAAAGTTCTGCTGACTGGGAGCTGAGCAGCAAAATTAAAGGATCAGTAAAGGCCGAGCAGTGGGGAATAATTCAATAAATTACAGAAGTAAAAATAGAATAAAAAACTCAAAAGAATAAAATGATTTGATCCATAAACAGTCAATGAAAACTACTGATGGAGTCGAGAGTTGCACCACATGATGCAAATGCTTAATGTGAGTCTGCCCTGAACCAAAACGACAACATTCTACACAATCTCCTTTTAATGCACAGCAATACCTGTACAGTACATCTCCAGGACACGTCTGTCTTCCCTTCCTAATACTCTCCATCTCCCTCATAAAAAAGCATCAACATAAAAATGATGCGTTGTTATTAGACGCTGAAAGTTTAATATGATGAAACAGACCCAAACCTTCAACTTTGTACGCAACAATGCAAAGGCGGCGCCATGGAGGGAAATTGATGCATGTTTTACCATTAGATGAGTTTTAAGCAAAAACATGTTGCTGAAATTTCTATCCATTTTCCTCTTCAATTTCTTAAAACAGTAGCTTGATTTCTTTCTGTTCTTTCTTTTGATTAAATGCTAACAAATTAAACCAATGATGTCTGGATACAGGCATGCATGTAGTGACTTATAGTTCTCTCATCGGCAAATAGAAATGTAATTTATAATTGCAGAGTTGCATAATTTATAATGATGTAGCCTAATAAAATTGACAGTTTCTTCAAAGTTAAAAAAAATCTAGTCATTTAATGAAAAACCAGGTTCGGATTAGAGGTGACTGATTGGGAAAAACTCCTACGTCAAGTCTGCAGCAGGAAAAACAAATGTTTTCATAATAGCGCTTCTTGACTGAGGCCCACTGAATGTATGGCATTGGGTGGCCACTGATTTCTTTTAAGCAAAGAGTTGTGGCTGTGATGGCCTTTGTAAAAACTAAGCTGAGAAGTTTGGGCATCCTCATTTGAGTCAGTGTCAAACGATAAAACAAAAGCAGACACCTTGATTCAATCTGAAATATTGGGACTGATATCGCACATTTTTGTACTCAGCTGTCCAGAGAAATATTTAAAGGAACAAAATGCTTTTTTTAATCTATGACCTGCAGATACCCTGACTACTATAAATAGAGCCAAGTCAAAGCAATAATACTGAGACAGAAGGCAGACAGTGTGAATGAAAGCAGCCTGAACATTCAGAGTTAAGCCGTCCTCAAACGTTAACCCTTCCATCTAGAAGATGAATGTGGGGAATCTGGTTGCAGTAAGGAGCTTATAGACGTGTTAAAGTGAAATGTGATGTAATACAGAACACGGGAGGTCAAGAAGAAGGTCAGACAGGTCAAGGTGAAGGAGTGGGTCAAAAAAGCTCTGAGCTGTCCATGGAGGAAAAGCCTTGAACAGAGAAGCCTCAGTAACAAACAAATGTGTCTTGATTGAAAGTAAATTTGAGGTTTAAAAACTCTCAAAAACGCTTTAAAATACAATGGAGATGATCAAAGGTTCTCTGTTTGTGGCTGAGATTTTAAATCTGTTCTGTGTTTCCACAGCCCCCACAGTGGGCAGTCACATGACAATGATGATTAGCATCAGTCTCTGGTGTTGGGCAGATTATTCTAGTTTGTCGACGCTGCATGTCTCTACAGAAGCATGGAGGGGACATTACTCAATCACATAACATGTAGCTGGACAACAAGCACGCCGGGACCAACATTGCTGAGCAATTACATCACTGTTTGAGGAGAAATTCAACACACAAGCACTCCAACCTGGGCTTCAGAACGGACAGTTTCAGAGAGATGTTTTTCCTGGAAGCAGGTTTAAAAAAAATAACAGTTGAGCAGGAGGAGAAAGAAGGAAAGAGTGGGTGAGGAGGAGATAGGAATTTAAATAAATAAAGTGAGAAAATCATGTGTGGCATCAGCCATTGGTTGGTGTTAATCCTGGCCGGGGATTACCGGGTGACGTCAGGGGCAATGGTGGGTCGCACATTCTTCATGATGGCCTGAATCCAGTTGCGTCGGATTCCAGAGGTCATAGCTGACAGGGTGCATGCTCCATCCTTACACTGGAAGCAGGCAGACATTTTATCAGAAGCCGTATAAAATAAAACATGCATTTAGATCGTTTAAACAGCAAAGATACAGCTGGATTCTTGCTGTTATTATAATCTGTTGTGTTGATTTGTAGATCTGAACACAATTAGGAAACTGGATTTTATTTAGGTTTATGAGAGTTAGCAGGACCAAAATAAATCTCAGTTTTCAGACAGATTTTTTTAATGAAGTTGATAAAGGCGTGCTTTTTTCCACTAATGTGACAAACTGTGAAAACACCGCTACAGTTTTACATTTAGGGTGATTTTAGATAGCAGGTAAGGAAAACAATGATGATGATGCAACTAATATAATCCTCATATCAGGAATAAACCTCAAACTCTGCAAAACCAATGATTGAGAACAGGAAGTTGCTGCAATTAAAAAAATAATAATTTTAGGTGTCAAAATTTAGGCAACTTAAAGGCTTCAAGCAGAAGTTAATGCAAGCAGCCCCCTTTCAGTCCGCTGATGTCAGACAAATAGCCGTTATAGATACTGAAGTTATTAATTTGGACACCAAACCCATGCTGTTCTCAGCCAAAGCAACATCGATCCTTTTCACTGCTCTATTTCTGACTTCCAGCAGGACAGAGCTGCAGAAGCAGCTCCAGACTGACGCTAACGAATCAATGAAACTTTACGTATTATTCCTCCCCGAAATATGATTAGATTGAAACACTGAAGTAGCAGGAACAGAATGCTTCTTTTTTTTTGTCAATAAATATATAACAGACTGGTTTCATATGAGCAGGAATGTAAACAAAGAGAGGGTCAGGTAAACCCACTGTGCAGGATGGGGGTAAATGGATCTAGAGAGAGACAAAGAGCTGGAGACAGCAGCATCAAATTTAGACCACACTGATGTCAGCCTCTTACAAAGACAAATCAAGTGACATCCCTCGTGCCAAACAATAAACTGTTTGACAGGGAGAAATGAGGAAGCCTGATACCTAAAGTTGCACCACATGGACTCCAGGGTTGTTTATAGCCTGGCGGGAGATGGCAGCACTAAATGCTTCACATTCTGCATAATAGATGATGAGGGGCAAGAAAACAACAACAAAAAAAATAAAAACATCAACACTCACCAGAATCTGGAAACCATAATTCCTCTGGACAGGGAACTCTTTGACATCGTAACACGTAGAAAGGTCAATCTCACCATCTAGTTCAGAGGCCTTAAAAAAAGAAAAAAAAGAAAAACACATTCAAACGAAAATTTTCAAGATTTCAATCTGTTTCGAAAAGCAACAGCTAAGCCTTACCTCCTCAGCTATCGAGTCTTTGTAGTACCTCAGATTCTGGTCTGTCAGCACAAACCAGTGCTTCTTCCACTGAGGAGAAAACCAGAAGCCCATCACTTAAATATTCATTAACCCATTCTGCACACATAAACGCATAAAAAGTGATATTAAAAAAAAACAGATTACCACTCCATCTTCATAAAGCTTCGTCATCCATCCTTTCTTAAAGTTCAGCAAATCCGGCTGCAGCAAAAAGAGATAATATATATGTCATGTAATCACATTTAACTGAATCTCTAAGGTCTTATTTACAAGTAGCAACAAAAAAGAGGAACATAAGTAGGCAGATTTTTTTTTATTTTAAGATCAGCTTGTTAGCAGTTTCTCCGAATGGATAATAAGTGGAATCAGAGGAAATTCTGCTTCTTGACTTGGTCTATTAAATTATTTTAAACATGCAAAAGTGTTAAACGATATTTATTCTATGTGGCTTCAGCTCCAGAGACAGTCTGGCGGGACCTAGAGCTTCCCAGTGAAACACAAACTGCTGTACATCATCCAGTCCGTTTATAGACTAAAGTTAAAACTTCATCTAAAATCTTCCTCCTGATCGCTCAACAATACCTTGTTTTTGTTGAGCTTGATCCGGTGGGGTGTCACTGCCTGGCACAGAGTCATTCTGATGCCCGAATGCCTTTAATTCATATGTTGACAATCTGTTTCTTTCTGCCACACAACTCTGCTGGCTTCTCAGCTGGTTATTTATAATCAGGAGCAGTGGTGTGTGTGTTTGACTTGGAGTTCGGGGGGGTGGCAGCTGCAGCTTGGACAGAGAAACCGACTGGATTACCTCTGCAGCGCTCCCTAAACAGACCTCAGACTAGTAGGAGTCAGTTCTCAAACAGAGACCAATGCAGCTCTATACAGCTTGATGGCTGAGGAAATGCTATTTCTGACTTTCTCTGCTAATATATCCCAACAGCTGTCAATATTTCTTATGACAGTTAAGCTGGTAAAGTAAATTATGTCAACCAGTCAGTGGGACACCTTAAAACAAATGTACAGTATTTACACTTAAAGGTATAGTGGAGGTTGTTCTTTTTCCGGGTGGATCATCTATCTAAATGAGTGGTCCTCCTAATTGTCAATCATTCCGGTGATATGTTTTCATAAAGTCTGACATCATGGAAGTTTTCCCAAATCTTTTGGAAAGTAAGCTTGAATGAGCGGTGCAAACAGTAACTTTTTAACAGAGCGAGAGGGAAGGCATATATGAAGAGGGAAAGCCCATTTCTCTGTGTGCACGCTCTCAAACACATTTAATAGGCGTTCCCTATTGGAAGCCGTTACACTGTTGTGCATGTGCATTTTTTTTTTAAAGTGAAGAGGGCGGGTCTTTTCGACCACTATACCTTTTAATGAAAGAGCTGGGCATTAAAGCAGGGTTTATACAGGAAGGAGGAACTCTAATTTAATGCTTTTTATTGCTCTTAGAAACTATTTTAATGCCATCATACATATATATACATATATACATATATACATATATATATATACATATATATATACATATATACATATATATA
>NW_015150566.1:639191-672008 GCF_000732505.1 Cyprinodon variegatus
TTTTTATTTTTTTTTATGAAAACAAGGCCAAATCCTTCATAATCTTTACCATCAACAGGCTGCAGCCACGTCCCGAATTTCTTGTTTTCCAGCCACTTATGTTAAAATTTGCATTTTCCCATTCTCTATCTTTTTCTGTGCCTTGGGCTTCTGTTCCCAACATTTGGCTTTAGGATCAATCATTAGCGGTTCCATGCAAACACGTGGAACCAGTTAAATCTGATATATTTGACAATTATTTTTTTTTCTGTTTTTAATAAAGCATTTTAAATGCTATGATAATCACATTTAATGATTTTTTATGCAAATTAAGGCCTTAATTTAAAAAATAATAATTTAATGACTTTTAATGATTTTTTAATGACCCGCAGAAACCCTGTAAAGCACATTTTAAATAGTTGCAGATTACCATTAATGCTTAAACAGAAAATAAGAGACAGCAGTCGATAAAAAGGTGGCCCAAAAGTGCAGATGCTCCATGTGGAGCTTCAGTCACTCTAAAATTCAAGACTAATTAATAAATGAAGGATTTTTATATATTTATAATTGATCAGGGTATTACTTTGTAAGGATTAAACTGAGTTATAAGCAAGAACTGGACATAAGGATTTAAACACTTCAGTGAAAGATTTTAGTCAATCATATTCTCAGCTTAGTGGCAAAAGTGGTTTTATACTCATGTAAAATGGTTGGAGATAATAAAAAGCATAAACACTAAAAACTAACATTCTTTATAAAAATAAATAAATAAATAAACCTCTTTATCAGAGAGGCATAGAAATACTTCAAAAATAAGGAGTTTGAAATGGAGATAAAAATAATAATTCTAACTGATGAGATATACTTAATTTGTAGGTTAAAAATATTCAGCAGTGCAAACACTTTGTATTTTGGGAAGTTTTCGCAGTTTTTCATGCAGCAAGTAGGACAATTTATACATTAACCTTTATGATTGTAGTCCAGATTGTGGATTTTGAATAAAAGGAATCTACAAAATTACAGTCAGGATTCAATAGGGGTAAAAACAAACTAAAAAAAAAAAAAAAAAAACTGGTTTAAAATTAAAGGTTTTTCTCATCACTTGTTTCCATAAAGAAACAGAAGACAATTACATCTGAGCATTTATTTATGTTTGAAAGCCACATTAACTATATAACTTAGTCTGACTCTTGAGATAAATATTAACTATTAAAAACTCTAATCCATCAATATATCAGCAATAGATTGATAACTGCAGCTGCTTCTTTGCTCGCTTTTCAGCATCTGCAAGATGTAAAAGATGGCTAATTCAAGCTGCAGCTCAGGAAGAGATAAATGACTCAGATTAAAATCTTAGTTGTGTGTCTAAGTGTAAATGACTATGCTTCTCAGCGTATAGCGGATATGTTTATTTGATTTCATAGGCAAAAGTAAATTAGTATACGACTTTGCCAAACTCACAGTCATTGAAGACTCTGTAGCTCTGCGGTCTAAAGACTTTGCTCTTCTCAAATTCAGGAAATTGGAGCTGGACACATCTGGGGCCAAGCAGTCCTTTCCTGTGTCCAGTGACATCTCCTATAATCATAAAAAAAATTTGAAATTATAACACTATTTAAATCTATTTGCTTAAAGAGGAGAACATCATACATGTTTGCCATCCAGATAGCGTCTCTCGCTTCGGCCTTGTCTGTGATTGGCTGTTGTGTTGACCGAGGAGTCATGGCTACTACTTGTATCCATACGCTCCACGTGTTGATTATCCTCAAAGCGGCCAATGATTTGAGATCTCCTACGAAACAAAAATTGTACAAACTCCTAAATTTGCTGTCTTACTTTTCACAAACACGTGCAAATAGAGTTTTACGAAAACAGAGAATGCAAAAAATATAAAATTCAGGGAAAACAATAAATATGACTACAGGCTGTAAGTACTTTACAAAGCGTATAAAGTGCAATGAAGTAGTAACTCTAAAAGGATGCATCTGTAACTAAATGAATAAGTGATGCTAAATGATGAGGAAAAAAATAATGACAATTTGGAGAATGGCTACTTATACATATCGAAGAGGCAGCAGCAATGGAAACATTCAACATTACCTGAAGGCACTGCACTTTAAAAGTATACATCTGTGAAATGGGTAATCGAATCTGGAGAGATTAAAGTAAAATTACAGGCAACTGTTTGTGTGTTTCATTTATTGTCATGTACAAAGGAAATGAGGTGAAACGGTGCATGTGTGTGCTCCCAGGGGCTGCAGAGATGAAATGAGAGAAAGCAGGGATCAGCGGTGACCAGCAGGGAACAGCTTTGGTAACAGGGGTGGAGGGGTTGGTTGGGCATTAGCTCTGAGAAGCTCTGATCAGAAGCCCCTGGAAAAGATTGAAACAACAGAAACTAGCAAGAGAGCAAAAGCAAAAAGGTAGAAAGCACCAGAAAATGAAGTAACCAAAGAATTTATCTCCCACAGAATTATCAAAGTTAAACCACTGGTAAGCTACGATAGGAAGCTGCAGCAAAAAGCGGTAAGAGAAGCCACAGGGTGGTGCTAAATAACTAAAATGCTGAATGTTTTAAGGGTGGCATAAACAAAACATACTTTCCTATTATAACATATGAACATCTTACCAATATTCCAGTGTCTGATTAATAACCTTTAACATTATAACTCTTTAACAAATTAATCTTCCTGTTTCTGCAGCTAAGTGAAACAACTTAGACTTTTTATCTCACCTGCGCTCCTCCCCAAACAGTCGCACCACCTCCTCCCTTCCGGGACTCCGAGTCCGTGCCCTCAGCTCCTGGCGCTGTTTCTCCGAGCGGAAAGCTTCTTTGTAGCTCAGTATACGAGCTCGAGGAACATCAGACAGCGCCGTGTACTCTTTGCCCGACCGGCCAACTCTGCTTCCAACAGTGCTGATGCTACGAGTGCTCCCTCCACCTCCACTACTACTACGCCCCTCCCAGGTGGGTGAAGTCACGCTGCTGGGTTCAGAGTCCAGCGAGCTCTGGGAGGAGCTGATGGTGGAGGAGCTCGGGGAAATAAGGGCTTTTGGAGAGGGGAGATGAGGGGAAATTTGGGATTCAGATTCAGAGTTGTACCTGGAAGCGGGAGCTCCTAAAGAGGATGATGATGCTGAGGAGGACAGGGGCAGATGCTGGGGGGGCTGTGCAGACTGAGGAGAAGGTTCTGACTTGGTCTTCTCCAGTGAGAAGTAACCACTCTCCACGCGGACTTTCCGGTCTGTGCTGACGGTGCCGCCATCTGAAATACAACCATGGCCTCATTGAGTCAAAAATGTCTGCTTAGCTCAATAAATACATTTCAATGTTTATTTGAATTTATTTAGTTATATTTTATATAAAAAAAAAATGTAATGTTAGAACAGTAAATATAAAGTCATATGTTTATATTACTGTTTTTATGTTTTTTTAAATGTTTTCTAGGCTGCACTTGAAAAAAAATGAAATTGTCTAGAGAGCTGTTCTTAAAGAAATTTATTTTTGTTTATTCTTGTGTATACAAAATGACAAAATAAATCTGTCCAAGTCTAGTCTAAGTTATTAATATTCCTTCATTTCACAACCAATGACAATTTTATTCCTATTGGGATTTCATGTTACAGATTAACACACTGCAATGAACAATTAAAGGGAAAGTTTTAATTCAGGGTTGATACAGGAATGAATAACTCCAATTTAATGCTTTTTAATGCTCTTAGAAATAATTTTAATGCCACCAACAGGTACCTGTCAACAGGCTGTAGCCATGTCCCGGATTGCTCGTTTTCCAGACACTTTTGTTGAAATGTGCTCCCCCCCCTCATTCTCTAGTTTTTTTCTCCGACTCAACCTTCTTTTCTGAACATACAGCTTTCCGATAAACCGGAAGCAGTTTGTGATATAATATGTCTGACGAAATTGTTTTTAATAAACATTTTTTTAATAAAGCATTTTAAATGCCACAATAAACACATTTAATTAATTTTAATGCCAATTAAGGCCTTAATTTAAAAAAAATAACAATTTACGGTAATAACTTTTAATGACCCGCGGAGACCCTGTAATTTAAAAATAAATATAATTTTTTAGCTTTGTTTCTCTTGAAAATCTGAGAGGCTTCAATAATATTAAGTAAACTAATATGCAAACATTTGATGAAAAAGTAGTCTAATTCTCAGAGTAGATGTAAAGTAGATTATTAATTGAAGCAGCATCCTGCCAGTTTTGACCCAAATGTCGTTTTAGTTTGATATATTTGATTACTTTTCAGGTCAATATGAAGCACTGGATGCTTCATCTCCAAACGTTGCCTATTTAACTTGAAGGGTTGGTCACTGAATGAGTCATGTGACCAAAGTTCCCCTTAAAAGGTGTTGTTGACAGTTACCTTAGACATATTCTGGGTTCTATGATGAAGGATTTAATTTGGAGAGGTCAATGTATCCTTTAACATGGCAAGCCGGATTGATTATGTTTAGCACTCTAGTTTAATTCTACACATTATTAAAGAAGGACTCCTCCACTCAAATCTGTGGCGTCAAGTTTCAGTTTCTGTCAAGGCTTTGCTGTCCATCTTTGATAGATGAAGTTATAATAAAGACCAGGCCAACAGAGGGTATATGAGGGCAATTAAGAGGTTGCAGCATTTCGAATTTGACCAATGGGACTAACAGGAGCGTCTACGGCTACTCCAATGCAGCGGTGCAGATAAATAGATGAATAAAAATAAAATTGAGGAAAAAAAACCCACAAAGATCAGCGTATGCGAGCATTTTAAAAGATTCTGCAACGTCAGGCGTATGCTGGCTAAATAGTCAAGGTGTGACAGGGGCTTCAGGCAAATGGCCTGGTACCTGGTAGAGCTCTTCAGAGTCTCCTGACTTAAAAAGGCGCTATATAAACCCAGACCATTTATTCTATGTTGTCTACCAGTCAGTCAAAGTAATAATGACAGTTCATGACATAAAAATGCTCAGAAGTAAATAAGATTTCCTCAGCCATCTGCCTTACCATCCCGGGTGGTGACGCTGGAGTCTGTCTGGCTTTGGTTCAGCTGACTGAGACAGGAAGCACTGCGGCTGCAGGGGATGGTAGCCCTGCTCCAGCGGCTCTGCTCCTGCCACAAGGTGGCGCGGCTCATTGGGATCTGCTCGGCGTCTGCAATGCTGCTGGGAAGGCATGGTATACTGCCTCCACTGCTGGTCACGGTTACCTTGGCAGGCCCTGGCTCCTGGGTAACGGGGCAAGTCGGGGGGGAGGGACGGTGGTAGAAAGGGAGAGAGTGGGAGGTAAGGTCACAGATAGACTACAAAAGGAGAGTAAAAAAAATAAAAACAGAAAAAGAAGGAATTTTTTGTTACTGATCTACATTCCTTGCAGAGCTTGCAGATAGTTTCACTAATTTTCAGATTTTTGTTTTTCCAAGTGTACTGAATTAAAATGGTGACAAAGGAAAAAGAAAGCAGCTGTGGGAGGACAAAGTGATGAAAAGAGAAAAACGATCAACACCTGACAAACAACAAAGACTTTATTCATGGCCCAGGCACCTGAGAAATACAAGAGACATGTTGCAGGGATATTATACAAAAACAGCATTTTCAATCTTCCCGCTAGTGATCAACATAATTATTGTTATAAGAAAAAGCTTAATTTTTAAAGCAAAGCAAATTCAAATACCAATTTTCTTAATCAGTCAATCAAATCACCATAAATAAATAATTTTGTACTAAACATTCCTGAGCCGGTATCAGAAGCAAAGACGATCAAACTCCCTCCTCACCTGGATGGGATTCTATTCATTATGATTTACAGAAAGCTTTGATTCGAAGCAGCTGATTTTAAAGTATTTTGGCCAAACTCAACTCACTGAGTGTCCATTCATGTCTTCAGGGGAAAAACACTGGCTCTGAGTTACTCCATCCTGCCAATCAAAGAATCCTTTGATGTTAGCGCTGATGCTAATAGCCAAAAAAAAAAATAAATAAATCCTCTTACTTATTTGATTCATTCATGAAACCTGCAGAGAAACTTTGAGGAGGGGCAAAAGGTTTAAACCTCTCGCTGAAAACGAAATGGATCAATTTCAATCAAAGTAGACAACCAAATTATTTCCAACAGCTTTGAAGCACATGTCGCTGCTGATGTATGTAAACATGGGAGGAGGGTGCTGAAGTGGGATAGTGGTGTTGACACTTAAAGGTGTGGAAAATACAAAGATAAATATCCATCAGCGACAATCTGTCAAGCTGTTATCACATGGGTCGACATGACGATGATAGAAACTGACCTCAGACAAGCAGTGAAACCCTGATCATACTTACACATTGTTAACCCTAATTATAGAGCTTGGCCTCGGCCAATGGAAAGCCTGTGTAGCAGAGCTTATTATACGTCCAAAAACAATCAATGTTTCAACGTCAGTCAAGTTCATATTAGGGCTGGAACGTTTAATCGTTTATTAAAATAATTGTCAACTAATTCTGTAATCAATGAATCAGTAAATGGAGTACAGAGGCTCTAAAACATGTTTTTAGCTGACAGAACAACCCACCTTGAGCAACAATTATACCAAAAAGTATGTCAACATTTTGCATCTAAGATAAAATCTTTTATTTCTGTCAATACGTTCTATCCAGAACTCCTCAAATAGAAAAGTTTTAGTTCCACCTGGTTTAATTCTGCATAAAGTCTTCTTTGTAAAACCTTTTGCTACTCGATTATTAACAGATTAATTGAAAAGAAAATTCACAGATTAATCGATTTGTAAAATAATCGTTAGTTGCAGCCCTCGTTCATGTAAAGATTTGAAGTTCAAATATTGAATCATTTCAACAGCAGAAACATCTTAGCTTTGCTAACACTAAGAAAATGTGTCTTGTTATAATGTTGCAAAGTGACACATTGTATTAAATCTTTTCTAAGAGGAAAAATACAGCTAATGAAAAGCTGGACTTTAACAGAACATCAGTCATTTCTCACTCTAACATTTATCCAGGACCGTGCTTTGGGGATTCTGTCTGGTTTGCATGACAGTGAAGCAAATATGAGATTTTATGAGCTAAATGAAGACAGTTTCAGCACATTTACTTTTGATTACCAGAAGGGGGCAGGAGAGGAACAACAAAAGGGAGAATTTCAAAGGAAAAAAAACAAGAGTAAAGTCTCTGTTAACTAATATGCAATGTTCAGAGGAGAGGGTACGGGGTTCATCTAAAGCTCCTTTCGTGCCGCCTGTACATGCATGCCCTCCCAAACAACACCTAAATTAAACTGATGGTTTGCTACCAGGTGTCTGCAGATCTGAATGATTCAGGTATTAAAAATCAGGTAGTGAAAGCAAAAAAAAATACCAGCAGACAAAGCAATTATGAATAATAATCTGATCCATATACAGAAGTAAAACAAACATTAAATCAGATCATATTTTTTTTGAATAGCTGATCTTAAAAACTCTGCCCTATTTTTCTACTTATCATTAAGCTATATCTGAAACCGTAAGGGAGTTAACAGATTTATTTTCACTGAAACAAATGTCCAAAAAAAATGGGTAAAAGTTTTCTAACAATAGATAGATGCAAAATGATGTGTGGATGCAGAAGGCAGAGCTTTGATTTTCTGCACAGGAAGGAATTGTGTTGAATGATGGAGGTCAGATAGGACCGAGTCAGCGCCGTCACCCCCGTTTCCCCTAAATTGACCTTTTTGTGTAAACAAAACAAGGTCACAGACTCATTCAAGGCGCCGTCATTAGAGCAACCAGACAACGAACTTTAGACAACTCTCTCTGCCCTAACCGCAGTTTTGGCCTTGCTTCAAAAAAGGAGAAAAAGAAGGGTGGCGAGACCGGTGGACTTTCTCTCCAAGTGGGTGGTCTGAATTATATCCCTGTATCATATGCTTATATTTAACATGGAAAACATTTTATGTAATGGAATCTTATGAAGTGCTGTGTGCTTCTTACAAGGGGAAAATCCAGCTGCAGCACATGTGAGCCTTCACCAAAATTAGGATCAGATTTAATTCCTTATGCCTGAATAAAAAAAACAACCATCAGACCAGAAGATGATGCATGCCAAGGTTTTATACAGTTGGCTCCTTCAGGGCAAGAGGCCAACAGCAGGACTTACAGATCCCTTTTGGCCAGACAGAGCTAAGTTTAGCACAGCTCATTGGAACGCCTCAGGTGGAGTTTACCTGTGACTTCAGACGGATCAGGTGCTGAAGAACATTCAGTAGTTAAACACCTCATCCCGTTTCTTCAGTCTTTAAAGCATCTAAGTGCATCAAATTCTTTAAACTGTCAGTTTTTTAAATTCTGTCTGATGTAAATTGTTTAAATTTTTAAATAGTCTTTATGGATGTTATTCATGCAGCTTTAGTGTTAAGGCTGGACGGCCTCCTTTTAATCTTTAAATCTTCAATAGTTTCTCTCAGTTTCCGGTCTAGATCCAGTGAGGATTTCTCAAAAATATAAAGATTACATCCAATTAGAAAAAATCATCTTTGTAAAATAAAGACATTACTGTAAAGCTGGATTTGTGAATAATTCTTGGGCTTGACTGCATCCTGTATGAAATGGTTTCACTGAGATTTACCTTTCAATGCAGCAACATGTACATCCATTGTGTAGATGTTTTTATTCTGCTGTGATCTTTAAGCTTACAGCACTAGCTTCCACCAGGCTAATGGTGTAACAGCTGCTTTATGACATTTTATCCAAGCCTTTAACGACCCACTCAACTGTCAGCAACCTGACTTTGCAGATATTATTAATAGATGCACACTCCTCATATTGCTTTATCTTTCTTAATTCCTCAACACTGTTTGGCAGAAATCTAAACAAACATCAACTTTGCTGGATCTTCTCAGCAGCATTGTTGAGCTTCACTGACCCAACAGCAAAGTTTGCCATCTATTGGTTACAAACATGTAGCATTTAGCCATCAAGGGCAAAATGGGAAGACCTCTGTTTGTTTGAGGCTGTGGTAAAAGCATCCAAATTTACCGACTTGCAATCATTTGTTGGACACTCCTGAGAGCTGTTAAAGAGCAAAAAGTAATTTATGTTCAAAGACCAAAGTGGTGAGAATGGTCTTCAATAGAACTTGGTTCACATTAAAAATAAAAACCATCCATAAATGTATTTCCTGGATATTCAAAATTCAAAACATTTCAATACCTCTAAATGTAGCATGTCCAATTTGCTTTAAATCCTGTTTTATAAAGATAAGGAACCCAAATTAAGAAAGTCTATAATGTTAACACGGTTATCCGGGAAAAATTAAAGAACGTCTTTATTTTGGATGAAAATAGGTGGTTTGGGATAAAAGGAAAGAAAAACTACAAATTTAACCACGGTGCTAATGATAATACAACAATAAACAGAGAAAAATTTCTACGGCTACGTTCACACTGCAAGCCTTGATGCTCACATCCAGTAATTTTGTGAAATCCAATTTTTTTGCGTTGCCGTTCACATTTCCAAAGAAATTTGACTTGTATGTGATCTCCTGTGTGAACTGCAGTCATACAACGCAGGTGTCCCACACGCACAGTAGAGGACGTAATGACATCACAGGCCCTGTGTGCACTGTGTTTACCAGAGCACATCTAGCGACCTTTCCCAACCATAAAAACTCAATCTTTTAAAGATTGTCAAATACTAACTAAATATAAATATTGTTCTCCGCATCATCGTCTGCCATGGTTGTTGTTTTTCTTGCCGCTTCTTCATAGCAAGACCCAGAATAGTGACCTTTGTTGGGTATTAATGGTGTTCAGGTCGGATGAAAGCGACCTGGCCGTTCACACACAGGTCGTATTTAAAAAGATCAGATTCATATTGGATTCAGGACCACATAGCCAAGTGGCCTGGGTCGCATTGGAAAAAAACAGATCTGTGTTGTTCAGACAGCCATGAAAAGAGCAGATACAGGTCGCATATGGGCCAAAAAAAAAATTGGTTTTGGGTCACTTCAGGCTGCAGTGAGAATGTAGCCATAGAGACTAGCTTAATGGAGAAGAATCTCAGATTTTTCTAAAAGAACTAATGATAAGAATTTTCAAGAATTGTTGTTTGAATTAACATCTTATATTAAAAAAATCACTGACACCACTTAAAAATACTCTACAATATAATTTACTAAACTTCTAAAACATTGAAGTGTAGTGATATTCCCCACAGCCCAGGAGGTTTAGGTAACAGAACAAAGGGGGTTAAAATAAAAAGACCTTTATCTGAATTCAACAGCTCAGTTTTTTCCCTTGGGTTCAAATGTGAGTGAATAAAAGCAGCTGTGAGTCAGTACTGTACCTGCTGAGTAGGAGGATCAACTTTGCGCTTTTTCTTCTGGTTCTGCTTGTTGGTCCTAGGATAGACAGTCAGAGCCTCCTGCCACCTACACAGAACAAAAAACGGCTTTAACCCTCTGAAGAACAGGCCATTAGGGCTGAATCCCTACATGGAAATACTAATGCATCGTCTCATTTATTAGGTAAGTAATAATTTAAAAACTGAATTCTTAGGTGTAAAAAAAGAAAGTAGAAATTAAAAGAATTTCACTAAGATTTTGGGTGAAAATACCCCAAAACATTTCTAATCAGTTGAATCAAGTTTTTAATAGCAAATTTTAAACAAAACATAAGAAAACTTTAGTTTGCAGCAAGTCGGACTGCCATGTTATAAATAACATTAAATTGAATAACCTTAAATTAGAACTTTAAGCTATGGAGCGGTTCAAGAAGAATGAAAATGGTCTAACTGTTAAAAAAAAACAATACAATTCATGAACATCTGAAGTAGAGATTGACTGATACAAGCTTTTTAAAGCCAATGCTAATACAGATTATTTTAACATCACTTAAACTGTTCCCTGATACATGCTGGGTTTTTTTAAATCTTGTTTTAATCTGCTTTTTCTTTTTCCATTTAGATGATTAAAAAATTTCACAATAATAACAAATGTTGCAAATTTCAACAAATAAAGAAACATTAATTTCAAATTAAAGAAAACATTAACAATGGATGGAAATGGAGGGAATGCAATTCATTTCATTCAGTCTCAGAGGACCTCTAAGAACTGCTGCTAATTGCACCAACAAATCCAGAAATGCGCAGATTTCAAACATACCAACACAA
Source organism: Cyprinodon variegatus (assembly GCF_000732505.1). Taxonomy (NCBI): domain Eukaryota; kingdom Metazoa; phylum Chordata; class Actinopteri; order Cyprinodontiformes; family Cyprinodontidae; genus Cyprinodon; species Cyprinodon variegatus. The sequence continues at coordinate 650,312 of NW_015150566.1, forward strand.
GAAGGAAATCTGCTCATCTCTAATTTAATGAGATCCCTCCCAACAAGCTACTGACGAGCTGAACTTTAAACTGCAGAGAAGTTAAAGTTGTTCGTATGCTAGATATTCTTCACAGAATTCGTTTTTTTGGAGGTACTTAGACAAACATTTAATCATAAAACCCATGCTTGGGTATTTTAACGTGCGTCTGACCAAATCAATTTTACTTCATTTTTAGATAGGAAATAATATTAACTTAAATCAAATTTAAACAAAACTCAGAAATCAAACATTTAGATAGTTATACATAATTGCTGGCACAGACATGGGGAAGTTTTCATGACTATTTTAAGAACAGTGTTTTATAAATGCATCCTTTTTTCTTCGAAAACTGAACTTATGCTCATTTTTTTAATCATAAAGGTGCCTTTTATTATGTTATATGCAATAACCCAGATTTTCTTTGTAAAACAGAAATAACCATAATGCATTTATGGGGGAAAATTATTTTTTATCAAAACTTGGTCAAAAAATGTACATTAATATGCTGTTACTGTACCATTAACACGCAAAATAAAGACCAGTTTAAGATTTTAACTGATTTTTTTGTTTTGTTTCATGTATGATCCGTGTAGTAGATGAATTTTAGCTAACGGAAACTTTAAAGACATCTACCACTGTCCTAAGAAACCGCCCCACTAATTTATTGTTGCTCTTTTTCTATCTTAGCATTGATTTTTTTAAATATTTTTTAAATTACATCGTATGATGATGCTTAACTGGGTTTAACTGCGTTCAGAGCAATAATGAGCTTGAAGAGCATGAATCATTTAAGTGATCCGCTCTAATAACCGCCTATATTCAAGATTAGACTGCCACACTTATAATGGGTAATATGATGAAATAGTTATTAGAAAACAGGTTAAAACTAATCTTTAACAAAGAAGTCTAATAAAATTTCATTACTTAAACTGAAGAACAACAAGAGCAACTTTTTCCCCACTTAGGAAATTTGATAAACAATCTATTATTGAGCTCTGATCAAGATTCATATCAAAGAATTAAAAGCTTTCTTTACTTAAATAGTTAAAAACAAAAAAACAAAAACAGCAGAAAGAACAAACACACCAGTGGCAACGATGATTGATGCACCGAATGATCAAAACAAATATTACAGGAGACCATATTTAAAGAAAAATCCATATTTCCACCATCAGTGATGGACAGTCCAGCATGGAAGGACAGTGCTGTGCGAAAGCCGCAAAACACCACATGAAAGCCAGATGATGGGGGAGTGGGAGGCGTTTAGTGATGAAGCAAGTAACAGAATGAAGAGTGGGTGTTTTGAGTCACACTTGTTCCAGAATAGCTGCACAATGTGCTCTACAGCCACTGAAAAAGCAGCTCAGAGGAATTCCTAGTAAAGAAGAAGAGGTGAATGAATGGTGGACATTATTGTTTGTGTGCAGAGCCCTCAGTCCTGAACTTTAAGGGTTAGTGAACTCGGGGAGAGTAAAGGTGCAAGAATTTGCACCGTCACTGCATGGTGAATTACAGCTCTACTAAAAATCACAGAGAGAACCAGACAGCAGAGGGCAGCACAGCTTCAGCTACACTGTGGTGCCAACCGTCTTCATCTCTGACTCTCAAACAATCATGTCTTAAATTACAGACAGAAGAGCAAAGTGATACCAGTCTACAACGGCTGCTCTGGTAGTGGATAAGGTTCTTACCCATTGATGATTTCTTTGCACTCGGCCCGAATGAAGTGGTCTTTTTCAGGGGTGAGGATGCACAGAGAGTTCTTCTGACCTGTCCTGGACTCGCCATCAACGACATCCAGGCACTGGTTCATGTTGATTGTACCCTGGGGTAGAGTGCTGGGCTGCAGAATCAGAGCAGAGACATGAAGGGAAAGTGTTAGGTGAGGAGGGGGACAGACGGGTCCACAAGCCCCTCCGCATGGCGCGTCTGTTCACAAAATCCCTGCCAAGCTTTGCAAACTACACACTGATGTAATAGAGTGTGCACAGGGGATTGCTCTAGCTGGAGGTTGCTTTGATATGTTCCAATGCTGAAAGTGAACAGATTACATAAACTAATAATGTGCAGCTATTTGTGAGAGCTTGATTTAAATGGAGCTAAACCAAATAGATTTCCTTTTACACTGAACCTTTCAAGATGGGTTCAGTTTAGGGCTGAAACAGTCAAATATTTTAATTGTGATTAATCGATTATTGAAATAATCAACAACAATCTATCAACTAATCTTTAAATGGAGTATAGAACATTTTGCAGTTAAGATCATTGGTCAATATGCTCTATCCAGAAGTGCTCAAGTGGAAAGCTTTAATTTTACCCAGTTTAATTAGTTTAGTAAAAAATCTTCTTTAAGGAACCTTTTGCTATCCGATTATTAATCGATTAATCTAAATTATATCCAACAGATTAATCAACTTGCAAAATAATCATTAGTTGCAGCCCTAGTTCAATTCTTCCCAAACTAAAGAGTATAAACCTGTTGTTTTAGAGTAAATGTTTTAAAGAAATTTAGTTTATTAAGGCAATCAATTCAAAACAACTTTACAAGCGAAGAGGTTAAAATATATATTTCGGATTGGTTTAAAAAAAAAAAAAAAACTCCATTAAAAATCTAGAAATAAGCTCATATTGATTGTAGGATATTGAACATTACTCCTTCTTCCTTTAAACCAGCACCAACTTAAAAAGTGTAAATGAAACAAGAAAACTAAAGGGTTACTTAAAAATATATACTTTTTTAACACTTATCTAGCTTAAGTTTTTTTTTTTTTTTACTAAGGAAGAGCATTGCATATAAAATTGATATCAGCCACATAAAGTCGAATGTAATATGAGCAGAACTGAAACACGATGGATGGGATTTGGTGCAGAGGATTGGAATGAAAGACCAACTCTGCCTCTATAAGTCAGCCTAAAGATTTAAACTACAGACCACAAGACTCTTTAAAATCTTTCCCACCTTGATGCTGGGATAAACTCCCAGTTTAGTTTTAATCTTATTGGTTTAAACTGTATTCAGCACAATGAAAGGCACAATAAACATGCTTGGTTCATCCTCACATTACATTGTAGTTGTAACATATATGGATGCATGACCCAGATACCATTAAGAAAGTGTGTCACCATTTTGAACAAAGGCTTTAGTCGGGTGGTCATATTAAAGTAGTGGTTAGAAGAACAGACCAGGTGACCTCCCAGTCAGTCATAACCTCCTGACCACAGATACAACTAAAGTTCCACCAGGAGCCCTAAAGTATGATACAATATAGTTTCTTGTAAATGTGTAGATTTATACAGCATTCAGATCAAATTTCTACCATTTAGCTTGTAGTAAAGAAGAGACGTTGCCAGATAAATGAAAGACTTTATAAAAAAAGTGTAATCATTGTTTTTCTCCAATAGTTAATATATTCTTATTTATATCATGGACAGTTACAGGAAAATTTCATAAAAGCAGGAAACAAAAGATTAAGATTTTATGAATTATAAACAGGACAAGTTGATATTTTATATAAACAACCACCATGTTAAACATGCGCTCTGTGTTTGGTGACTTAAGGGTTAATATGTAGGGCTAACTTAATCTATAGAGACTCTAAATGCAACAATGGCTTAGGTTCCAATTTAGGGTTGGAACAACTGGATTAATTAATCGAACGAAATAATCATCAACTAATGTATTAATCGATTAATCGTTAACTGGAGTATAGAGACTCTAAAAACATTTAGCTGACAGAAAACCCCACTTAGAGAAGTAGTTATATCAAAATTGTAAAAATATATCAACATTTTGCAATTAATATATAAAAAAAGTTTTTGTCTGGCAGTATTTTCTATCCAGAACTCCTGAAGTGGAAACACTTTATTTTCCCTGGTTTCATTTCATAAAAAAATCTTCTTTAAGGAACCTTTGGCTATCCGATTATCAATCAATGAATTAATCAAAAAATATAGCCAGATTAATCGATTTGCAAAATAATCGTTAGTTGCAGCCCTATTCCAATTTATAAAAATGTCTAACATAAGCTTACAAACTGTTCTAAAACTGTGTTTACATCAAAACCTTTAAACAAATGTCTGTTTACCAAATTATTTCAACCACTGGAGTCGATCGGGAATAAATTGTCCATCACTGCAGATGAAAGTTTCGGATCATCAACCCAGTCCATCCATTTATCTCATCAATTTAATTAAGGTTAATTTTTGTTGTAGAAGAAATGCAGGTTTAGCCTTTTCAAACAAAGAACCGTGATGGGTTTCGTTTGACTCTGAAAACAATCTGTGAATTTCTTTATGAACGTCCAGCTGTTTGCATGCTGCCTTTCCTCCTTAACCTCTAACCGTGTCCTGAATTAGTTTTACTTTCACGCTACACCCTTTCCTCGCTTATCTTAATGCCAAGAATGTTCTAATGAAAATGCCAAAGAATTTACAAAATAAAAAGCAGAAATGATCTATTAAACGTACAATTATTTAGCCAGCAGGATAAAGTTTACACCAGTGGATGCTCACACCAGACACAGACGACGCTGTCTGAAATGTTAAAGGTCAACATCTTCCATCATATTGAGATGCCAGAAAAGGATCCAGAGTGACACGAGTTTTCTCAACTTTAATACATCATGCAGTAACTTGGTTACCCCTCTTCTCCAAACTGTTGTGCACTGCCGTTCAGCTGGCTGAAAGAAAGCCACTAACTAAATTCAGCAGTGGCACTCCTCATTGCCATTATTAAAGTGGAAGAGTTTAAGGATAAGGATTCAGTCTGAATAACTGAGCTGTTTGACAAACTAATTAAGCTCCTAATGTAATAATAAGCTCAATATACAACCAATTATATACTATAAAGAGCAAAATTGGACAAAAATTGTGGACATCAGAGAAATTAACTTGAATACTTGCACAAAATATAGCAGATGGATTGTTATTTTGCTTAGGTTTATATTAATATGATCAGGAATGTTAAGTTTGTCATATGAAATATTATTTAACAAATACTCAATTAATGAATTCTCTTTGCAGCAGCAGGATACACTGAAGCTCCTACCCTACCTACACCAAGGAGGTTATGTTTTTAGGAGAGTTTGTGTGCCTGTGTAAAGGATTACTTGAAAAGATATGGATGGATTCTAAAGACATTTTTTACCGGTGGGGTTCCCCATGCCAAGGAACAATTCATTTAAATTTGGTAATGATTCAGATCACCTTAGAGTTTGGCTATAAGTGTATACATCACAATTTGGGGTTAAAATTGCTGCTTGGCGGAGGTCTGCGCTCTCCAAGTGCTTTTCTAGTGTTTTATATAAAATCACCACATTCTATTGTACATTTTGTTGAATTATCATCTGTGGACTCTTTGGAATTTCTATTCAAGGTTGTCTGAACAGTGAGAACCTGTGACTTACTTGCTTGACCTCTAAATGACTTAGGGAAACATTGTAAAGAGTCTGAATAATCCCGTGTTGACTGGAGGATTTATGTTTGTACAATGAGGTAAATGGGGCCTGTGTAACAAAGTGTACTGGGAATGACTATCGCTTTGAATGGGCTTAAGGTCCTGCATTGACAAAAATAAACTTGTAGACACAACATGCCTATAAAATACCAAAAAGTGCTTTTAGCTTTTTGATAAATTAGAGCCTCAAGTTAAATGGCATTTATTATGAGACGCAACAGAGGCAAAATTAAAAGGTTTGTTGGTGACCATGTATAACCATAGCCTGTCAACAACAAAGCAACTTAAGCCAGTGGATATGCCTCTAATGTGGGGAGAAGTTGATAGTTTGTGTTAATCATACCCTGAGGCGAGATAAAAGGTTCTGCTTGAGTTGCTGCTGTTGGGTGTCACTTCCATTCACATCCACTTTACAGCTGTTCATATTGTAATAGAAAGTAGTGACTTGAATTTAAATAGAGCAGCCTGCAACAAGGTCTAAAAAACATGACAATGTTAGAACTTTAAGGAAGTATACTAAGAATATGCTAAGTGTCAGGCTATTGCAAACCTGCACCTGTTTTCTGCAGATGAAATGTAAAGGAACACCCAGGATATCGCTGCATAAACTGGAGAAAGCCTTGGCCTGATTGACACTCTGCTTGGAATGAAGCACGGACAGAAGAACTGCATGAAAGCAATAACAGGGAGAAGTCAAGAGTGTTGAGGTGATAGTCGTGAATAACAACAGCACTAAATGGCAGGAAAAAGTGCTGTGTGTGAAAAGGACGGGGGTTTAGAGGGGGAAGACTGAGTTTGGATCGGCCAGCCATCTGTCTGAGTAAACTAATCTACACTCCACATGTTGGCTTTTCAAAAAAGGATAAAGAGCAAGATATTTAAAATCCAGAAAATCTTATTATGGTTATTCAAGCAGCTTAAACTTCACGATTTATAACCGTTACTTCACTAAGGCACAAAGAAAGAGATGAAATACTGATAATAAACATGATAATAAATGTTTTTAAATATCTGCACCTCTGACTGGGATTCGAAGTTTGTCATTTCTAAGAATGAAAACATGGCTCAGCCCCTAAACCCAGGCCCCCTGAATCCACACCTCTCTGTCACCTACCCAGACCCTGTCCGTACTCTACTGGCCATTGCTCTCCACAATGGCTCCTTTGTTGATTGGCACCAGTTCACACAATGTGGGATTGTCAGTGGCCGCAGTCCCACAGAGCCACTCCTCCTGTAAACCCTCTACAAGGAAATATTTAATAGACAAGAGAACCTGAACAACCATCCCTTTGTGATCCAATGACAGAAACTATAAAGGCAGAATAAACTCTGTCTGGACTCTGAAGATGGTCACACAATGGTGTGATATATAGTTTCAACAGGAGTCACTTGACGCCTCCTGAAGAACACCCCAGGCAGACTAAATGATTTTACAAAATCTGCAGTCATATCTCATTTTTTCTTAATTAAAAAATAAATTGTAAAAAACAGGCAGAAAAGTAGCTCCATCTCTAGGATCTTAGCCTTGCAGCAAAAAGGTCCTGGTTCAGAACGTGACCTTGGCTCTCTCTACCTGGAGGTTCTTTCTTTATGCATGTTCTTGCATGTATATGCAAGTTCTCTCTCTTCGATTTCAAAACAATTTTCTAAGTATTTAGGTTACTCTAAATTACACTCTGGTATATGTGTCTTTTAATGGTCGTCTCTCTCTGTAATGAACTTGTGACCTATCCAGGATTAACCACAGCTCTCACTGTGGCAAGGATATGCAGGGATGGATGGAAGGATAGAACAATTTTTAATGCGGTAAATTGTTGCATGAATTTGATAAAAATATCTTCAGTTTCGTATTAACTACAATTAAATGGCTTACAGCAGTTTAAACTGAAGGGTTTCTGGATGTGATTTCAGCTAATGGGCAGGTGTCCCAGTAAAGGCCCGGAGAAAATGTGTCTGAATTCAAATCTTTTGGTAGGCAAACAGCCTCTTTATTCCTGTGTGGTTGGTTTTTGCTGTAGAAATTAGTCATTTCTTTCTCCATAATTGGAAAAAGAAAAGAAAAAAAAAAGAACTAGGAGCCAACTGTGGTGTACTCTTCATTGAAACTGCTGGAAATGTTTGAAGAAAGGACAAAATACCAACAGGATTACAGAGATTCACTGTTCCGATTGGCCCTCAGATGTGTTGGAGAACATAAAATAGACAACCCAAATTTGTAGAAGTTAACCATCTCCTACCAGGGGTTTTATTGGATGTAACCAATATTGCTTTGATGGAAACATCTCAAATTAAGATGTTTACCTATCTTACTGCTGATTCTTTTCATCTGACCTCAATGTTCCTGGCAGATCTGTGGATTTCATATTGCCAGGCTTATAAGGTAAACCAGGAGGTATAAAAAATGACATGGATTAGATGGGACATGTATTAGTTCAGCTGCGTTATGAGCAAAGCATCACAAATTATCAGATTAATTTTGGCGAATACACTTTTATATGTATTATCGGATTTAGACCCAAACTACTTCCTGTAGAATACAGGTATTAGTCTAACCTTTGACAGCTGAACCTACAGCAGTCTGTAAAAAATATAATAACCACATAGCTTATTCCTATTTTTTTTCTAACAACCACCATTTTTTTTTTTTTTTTTCATGTAATGGACCCAATAATGTCAAAGTTGCGAAAAGGAAGGAAAGAAAAGGGTTTTAAAATCTAAAATAAATCCGTAAAGCGTGGAGTCAGTTCTTTCGCACCTCAGATTCTCCTGCATTTTTATGTTATTTGATGAAAATTGAATTTTGTTGCCATTCTGCTGTTATAACAATGGTGCATGTTTTCTGTGACAATGGTTAAAAACGACACCAGGGTGTTGCGGACTATTTATCTTTGGTGGCGACTGACAGTTCTCCATGTTTTCTAAGCAGGATGTGTTTACACATATTTTTAGTTTCAAAGAACAAACAATCAGCTAATATTTGGAGAGAAAATAACTTTCACCTGTCTGAGGTTGTCATGTGACTGTGATTAAAGAGCTGTCATGTAGACATGTTGACAGGAACTGTTATAAGAGTTGTAAACAGATAACAGTCATGAAAAACAGGCCCTTGTGATTGTTCACTACAATTGAACCTCTTGGTGGTGTGGTTTCTGATCTCGATCAGACATTATCGGACATTCTGTAACCTACTGGTTAGTAATAAAAGGGTCTGTTTGACTATAATTGTTGACTATCATTCCGTTTACATAATATCACCCGATTTATCATTTTTTTAAACTTTGTACGCTACAAAATAAGAAATCAATGAATGTATAATTTGTGATTATATTGTAAAATGTCAGTCAGTACTAATGGGTGCAATATTGGTTTTAAATAGGATATGAAAAAGGTTGCGTTGGGACACCCCTAGTTATGGTGGTTGTACCTGCTTGAAGGTGGACCTGCACCCCAGTCTCAGGTAGGTTTTCTAACAGGATGTTACTCCAATTGTCCTCCAGTCATCTCTGACCAACTTCTATGCCTGCTCAAGAAACCACTCCCACAGCATGATGCTGCCACAACCCTGGGTGTTTTGCTCCCCCATTTTTCCTTACCTCACAATTATGCACCAGCTTTTATCGCTCTATTACTATTCAACAGACATGATGTGGAGAACTTTAATACTTTTAAAAGGCTCTGTAGTTAAAGTCGATATATTTAGGGACAAAAAAAAAGCCTAAACCATTAAAAGAAAGAAAAAAATCAAGATTTTCTAAGCTTGAAAACAGGCCTGAAACAATTAATCTAATTGTGATTAATCAATTATTCTAAAAACAATATAGAAAATATTTTGCATTCAAGATAAAGGAAAAAAAATAAATTTGGTCCCATCAATATGCTCTATCCAGAGCGCCTCAAGTGGAAAAGATTTAGTTTATATGGTTTAAATACTACAAAAAATTTCTTTAAGGAACCTTTTGCTATCTGATTTTTAATCGAAAAAGTAATCAACAGATTAATCAATTAGCAAAATAATTGGTAGTTGCAGCCCTAGTTGAAATCACAGAAGATTCAATAATTTAAACTTGAAATCTTCTTAGTTTAGTTAATAATTTCTATTGGCTGTAGACAGTACAGTCTACATGTAATTTATCATCACAACAGATTTCATTAGGAAACTACTGGCTGTTTAGGAGATGGTAATTAGTGAGCTTTTTGCATGCTAGTCTCTGTGCCCTTGGCTTCTTTTATTCTTCCACAGCTTAGAAAAACATCTCCCTCATGACACAGAGGGCAAAGTATTTGCTCATTCTGGCAAATAGCTGATAGCCTAAGGTTGGATGCAGAGCTGTTCTTTCACCATAAACATTTAGAGATTTGACAAAATTTCTGAGAAAAATATACCAAAATACACCTTGAAGTAGAAAAGAACTTGAAGCTATTGGGATTCTGCTTTGCTTGTCTTCTTTTTGCTGTTGTTATGTTCTCCATTTTCTTTTCCTCTTGTCTCATACCTGTTTCGAAGCAGACTTCTAGGACTTACTGCAGATCTAATGCGTTGTCTATTTTCGCTGTTTTATTTTCTCTTTTCCTGCACCCTTTCCTGTCTCTCTCTCACTCCCCTTAGTTCTCATCCTCTTTTTTTCCTCACCTTCTTTCTGTCTTTGTGCCCCTTTTAAATTATTTTACTTGCCAAATAATTTTCAATAATGTTTAATATACATGTTAAGTGGAGCCTTATGGCAAGAGTCATAATGGTCTGCCTGTGAAAACAAAGCAGTTGGGCTATCATCTAGCTCTGGAAAATCTCCTACCAGACCTATATTGGCAAAACGGGACACAAAAAAAAAAAAAGTACTCTGAGAGCGCAGACCTTCGCCAAGGCACCAATTTTGCCCCAAATGGTGACTTACACCTGTAGCTAATACTCGCATATGATCAGGATCACTACTAAATTAATTGTTTCTTGGCATGAAGCGCACCTCTGGTAAAAATTCCATAAAGTCCATTCATAGGTTTTCAAATGATCCTGCGAAAAAACCAACAACGTTCCCTTTTCTTGTGTTTTTGTCTTCAGTGAAATACCTCCGAACTTTTTGAGTTTGATGCTGATGCTTTCATTACTCGCTGCTGCCATCCTCTGGTTTAGCTGCTTGTTCCGGCAAATTTCCCTACCACTATCTCAAATGTTAGATAATCTTTTTAAAAATTCCTGTATTCATATTATGATCTAGCCTAGTAAACTAGCCCCACCCGCTAGCGGCCAAAATCATTTTTGCCTGTGAGTGGTCTAGCCTCGATCAATGCCCCAGGCCCTAGAACTGGCGGGGCCAATCACAACGCAGAGATGTGTTTTGAATTTTTGGATGAAAAGCGAGTGGGGTTTTGAGGCCGTGACGACAGAGATGTGCTGCGCTGGAGAAAGCACAACAAGGAAGATGGCAACCAGTCTTGAGCAGTTCTCGTTTAACGCAGCTTTGGAATTAGTTTGGGAAGGAATAGACTTGGGGTTTTCGTTGAAACGTGAGCAGGAAGAGGCTCTACGCTCATTCATTTTGTAGAAGGACGTATTCACCGTTTTAAGGACAGGCTGTTTGTTTACACTCCCCCATCAGCTTTCTGTCATGCTTCCTACGTCACAGTCAGTTGCATTGGTCAGAACGTTGGTCAATAGGCACAGACATGGTTTGAAAGACAACCAGTTGTTCTCATCAACAATCTTCCGATGTCTCATTCATAGGGGCCAGACTAAATTACACATTTAATTTCACATTTACTCTGGTTTATCAGGCTAGTAATGATCTGGATCATCACCAAAATTGAATGAATTTCTACTTTTTAATAGATCCTGTACATGGGCAGAGACAGACAGAAAAAACAAACTCTCCTAAAAACATGACCTCCTTGGCGGAGGTAATTATCAAGTTCTGTATTTCACTGCATAAGCCGGCCACACAATCCAAATCGATTTACTACGTGACCCATTTAGTTTGTTCATATTTGTGTTTTTCTGTTCATTTTATAGCAGCAGGAGCAACTTTCTCTGTAAACCTGCACGGTGACAAATTTAAATACCATTACTTCACACATTTCATGGCTCATCCTTAAACTTGTTCAAACAGGGCACAATGGCAACATTTCCAAGTTTCTGACTATGCATCCAGACCCGTTTCATTTTGATCATTAAAAACATTGAAGCGAACAGAAGAACTGATTACATGGCATCGCTTTGGTCTGACTCATGAACATTGTCTAGATTCTGGTGTCTTTGGGGTCCATCCATTGCTCACAACCAATAACAGTAATTATGCAATAAATCTTTCCATAGCAACCACTGATAACAGAGGCAAACACATTTTTTATACGGAAAAGCATGCCAACAAACAGCTGCGGGGAAACACGCTCAGGTGCCAGATGGATAGAGTCACCTTTGCTCAGAGTCTGAAACCAGTTTTTTGCCTCCAAAGATCTCAGTGAATAAAACAGATGAGAATGTACAAAGCAGAGGAGAGACGATTGCCTTCAAATAGTAGATGGCCTTAAAAAAAAAAAAAACACCAAAAACTGCCTTAGTGGTATGTGAGGTGACATCACTGCTATTGGGCTAAGGCCTGTCCTTCAGGCATTTCCATGAGACACCTCAATCTGTTGGCATTTGTTCAGCACTCAGGCATCAACATTAATGATTAAACAGCTGACAGCAACTGTAATATCAGTGTTTGAAAAAATATTTAAAACTAAAAGCAAACGGCCACACACTTCACACTCAAATGTACCAGCTATTTCAGAGAGGGCTGTGGGTGGTGGTGCTGCTTCTCTTCTGCAGAGCGGTGAGAGAATGTGGGTGGTTTAATGCTGTGTTAGGAGGCCAGCAGCCAGCAAATGCAGAGGAGGAGGAGGAGGATGGCAGGTTGGATGATGAAGGTAGTCGTTGCTGCTTAGCCAGCACTACTTTCAAATAAGCTATACTGCCTAATTTTCTGTTGTGTGGCAACACCACCTGGCATAAGGATTAAATTGGACTAAGTTAAATTAATTATTAGTGGACCAGCCCTCTACTTTAGTGATGGTAAAATGTGATTTGAGTCGTTGCCTTGAATGGGTAATAATTAGCGAGGCAGACGGGGTGTGAGAAATCTATCAATCCCAGTCTAGGTAGTGACAGGGTAGAGAGGCCGGCTGCAGAAACAGGTGCTGTAGTCGAGTTGTGTCTTGTCGCCTCTGCTATTTAGACTTGCATCGTTTGAGAACAGCTACTTTCCCACAGTGGTTACTTTTTAGCTCCCTTCTTTCATAGAGGACCTAAAACATTGGCCAAATTTGGCTGATTTCCTTGGTATCAAATGCCAACTATAGGACTAGATTCTCATCGACTAATAAGGACAAATTATATGTAATCCGGCCTCTGCTTTTTGTTTTCTTTACTTCCTCTTCTGGATGAATGAATCCTCTGTTATGTTCATTATTTTCATTCATCTGTTAACAATAGGCATCCTCAACTAGGATACATCAAATTAAGCACGTTTTATATTAAACTGCAAGATGTACATAATAAAAAGTTGTATTTTATACATCTTTAGTAAATATATTTCTTCTTTTATAGAAATACCTATAGAAAATTAATAAAATTGCTCACCAAACACCTGATAAGAAAGCATCTATACAGTTGATACTGAACATTTACACCAGGAGAAAAACCAAAAATCACCAAAAATATTTCTTGAACATTTAATCATTTAGTGCTTAAAAAACACTTAAAGTGCATATCTTAAAAGGAAAATTGTATATTGCTAAGAAAATCTTTTTATATTTCTTAAATCACTGCATCTTTGCCTTGCATTTTAAGGAAGCAGAAGAATCTGCTGTGAGGGATTGCCTTCGAGTTCATGTGTCCATGCAATCAACTGGTTTTCGTTACATAGAAAACTTTGAATCAATTTCAGTGCCTTGAGATGGCGTGTTGTGAATTGGTACTATATGAATAAACTGAATTTAATTTAACCTGTCTTTATGTGAATGATGCTCCAGCTCTGCTTAGATACACATATAACACTACGGCATAAATAACTGGATCACTAGCTAAGCCAAACTCTCCTACATTTGTGTCGTAGTTTTCAGAAAAAAAAGGCATGATCTAAACCACATACTGAAGCAATGACCTTATAGTGACATTACTTAATTTAAGCAGAACCATGCAAAAAATTATATTTTGCACAAATAAAACTGGATAACATGAAACAGATGCCGTTTCTAAATATGTGTACTTGTGCATTCTCATGTGCTCGTGTACTCGTGACAGCCTGAGCCCTTGTATTGTTGCAATTCACAAGAACAGCAGACTGAGAATGGACAAAGTCCCCGGATGTTGTTCTCGCCCCTCCCTATTTGACGAGTATGCATCAGAGCAGACTTGTCCGTTCTTGAGATTGACAGCTGTCCCAGCATGCACTGCGGCAGAAGCACCTTTTAATGGGGCGCTCACAGAGCTCACAGTATAATGCTAAAAGTTCTTTTCTGTTGCTGAATAAAAGTACAGTTTAAGATAATTTGAGGCGAGAACATTATACTTTGAAGTGTCACTATATGGCCCATTTACCGATTTAATGCGTAATTTTATAGAAAAATTCCGAAGTTGAGAGGACCACGGCAACCAGCGGAGCTCCAAGGGCAACGGCAGCCAGGGCTAACCGCAGCCCCTCTGCAGCCATCATAACCAGGCCGCTGGATATAATGGCGATATTTTTGTTTTATTTGGCAAAGTGTTCATTTGATTTGCGTTTATCCAACTGTGTTAATTATTATTCCCCCACTAAATGAAAAAAGTCAGAATTTATTATCTAGAGACTATTAATAACAGGAGGTGAAATGCAGCTCCAGACGAGCAGCGTGTGGTGACGTCACAAATATGCTTCTGTTCAAATTGACCCATATTTATGCTGCATGCTCCCGTTTTCACCAAGTCCACACTTTTCTGTGTTCTTCTAAAGAACATACATGGCGAGGACACGAGTACGTACTCGCGTTCTTGTGAATTGAGAAACGGCTAGAGTATCTGACTCTTGTGAGTCAATTCCTAAATAGAAAAATAATGCAAAACTAACCAAATCGACAGAGTTGAAAATGGAAGGTGTGTATTATTAAACCCAAAAGCAGCAAACATTCTAAAAAATAAATAAATAAATAAATAAATAAGGGGGTTGGGGGTTATATCTGCAACATGTGCGTTTAAGAAGAATATAAATATGAGAAACATTGTGGCACCAGTTTTGAAAATAAGCCATCTTGCCATCAGCTTTTACTCCCTCCTGAGTAAAAACATCCCCAGATCATAATAGAGCCATCCCCCTGCTTGACAGTGGAGACCTTAGCTTTCCTCCATATACAGCCTCTTGCCTGGAAGCCAGAAAAATGAAAGAAAATTTTAAAGCTTAAAGTTCCAACCTTTTACACATTTGTCATTTCACTGAAAATAACCATGGTTCACAGAGTAGAAAGGATAATGTTTTTTTTTTTTCCAGCAACACAGGGGATTTGTTCACAAGCTTAATGCCATCAGAAAATGTTTGCACAGAGGCAGATTGTAAGAGTTTGCTGTAATTAATCCTCAAAAGGAAAAGGACTGCCTGGGATCAGCTAGCTAGATCGGTATTAGGTTGAGAGAATACAGCTTTTTGTTCGTTCCCTATATGCTTTTCTGTTTAATGGCCAACGAGTGAATCCTGTCTCTTAGTTTAACTATTGTTGTTGATTATTCAACATGATTTAAGTTTCAAATACATAAATACATAATAGGAGCATCCCTATAAGAAATAAATCCTAATAACTAGGATCGCCCGATAAATCGGTCAGTTGATATTTTTAGCGGATATTAGCATACCCCCCCCCTTTATCGGAATTGGCTGATTAATTAGTGCATCAGCAATTAAACCTTGAGAAACACATCCATTGCTGCTCCCTTCATTTGCTTTACATTTTAATGTTTTGTTTGAATTGTTAATACACTATTCTCTTTTTTTAAGATAAGAAATGTGTTATCATTGCATTTTCTTACAAATAGAGGAAGACAAATCAACATTGCCTCCAAGAACAGGCCCAAATAGCTAGCAGCACATTTCTGGGCTCAGTTATACAGATGTCAAACTTAGTGGATCTCTGCTAGCAACTTTGCTCATCCGACATATTGTTCGATAAGCTTTTAATAAAAGTAAGAGACAGGTATATTTAGCTTCTACGACCACTCTGACACCCACCTACATAAAAAATTGGAAGCCATTAAAACACAAAACCCAGTGAAAATGAAGCTAGTAAAATATGAGAGACAAAACAAAACAAAAAAACACCACATTAGGACTTTACAGAAAAATGTTGCTTCTCACATGTGTAAATACAAAAACTAAACTTCTACGTCCTTTCTGTGAACCCTGTTAGCTGCTTGGCCAGACTATGTAAGAAGATTAAAGCATGTTTGACTGAAAGCCTTCTTGACTCATGGTTAATTTTTGCACTAATCAGTTTCATTATCTTTTTGGGATTTGGAGCACAGCTCCAAGACAGCAGCGCCTCAGCTCAAAAGTAAACAAACCTTTTAGCTAAAACTTTTAGCATGGCTTAAAGCAACACATTTTGCATTAGTTGGATGAGGATGCAGCTCGTTCTGTAAAAACGGGTGACAATAAAAAAAAGGGCAGGTGCAAAATGATCCATTTCAGTTTTCTCACAGCGTTTTATCAAAGAGTAATTAAGGACACTAATTGCAGGAAAACTCCTGCTTGGAGTAGCATTGATACTATTTGTGGATGACACTCAGGTGACACAGCTACAGTTCCAGAAAACTTTTTGAAGCTGCTATAGTTTATAAAACAAATATTATCAATGGGTGGTCTGATTGTATTTAAAGGAGTGCCTCGTTCTGAGTAAAGATTGTTTATTTTAAAATTCAACTAAAACACATATACCTTTCTCTTAGAGTTCCATAAGAACTGATCAACCCCCTTTCAGGGTTTATTTAGTCACACATTACAAAGCTTATAACAGCAATAGAAAACCTGGCCCAGCCAGATCAAGGTAAGTACTATTATTTAATGTTTGTGGCCAAAAAAGTAAAAGTTTTGAACAGCTGTGCAGAGAGTGAACATTTGTCTGCATCCACCTGTTGTGGCAGTGATCTCAGAGTTGGACAAAAGAAGCATTCTTAACTCTAAAGCTCGGTGTAACATGAACAAAGTTGCGCAAGCTTTAGAACATAATGGATAACAAACATAATATGTAAACTATGTCTTCAGAGTGAGGCTCTGCTGCAATCAGGACAGGAACAGTTAAATTCAGCTGGATTTAATGATTTTAGGCACAGACTTTTTTTTGTTGTCTTTTGGCCAAGCTGAAACAAGAGGCAAACACTATGTAATTTAGATATTATTACGCTGATAGAATCCATCTGGTTTTAGTTTCTGTTACAGATAAGACTTCCAGCTCAATGGAAAGTACATCTTTGCATTTAAACACCTTTCTTCGCCATATACAATGCTACCTCAGCTGTGACCTACTTAATCCTTCTGGCAGAAATCAGATCCAAAAATAGTCAAATTCATTTGGATAATCCTTGACCTTCAGTCTACATAATCACCCATAACTAGAAAAAGATATTTGAGAGGGGATGCATCTATATTATTTAGAGGTGTCTGAGCAAAGATTTTGTGCTTTTGATCAAGTTGCTGAGACCTCTAAAGGAATAGTACACCCAAAACATGATTAGCCTTCATTTTCTACTCACCCCCATGCTGAAAAACACTCGAGTACTTTTTTGATATCTCAAATGCATCTGGAGATCTGGGAGGCTTCTTGCTGTCTGCTGACATTCAAATAATGGAGGTCTATGGGGCCCGAGGCAGAAAGGTCCATAAAAGTCCACAAAAAACGTGTCAATATTACTCCATACTGCTCGTCCAATGTATTCCAAGTGTCCTAAGTGGGTAGCGCTCGGCAAAGAACTCATGCTCTTCCTCAACACTGAAGTCCTCAGACATTTTTCTTTCGTTGTTTCTTTCTTTGCACAGGTAAACAGCACATTTCTTCTTCTACGCTTGCATTATCGGCAGAGCAGACGCTGAATGCGCACTTTCATCTGGTTTGGTCTGCCGCGGTTTCCGTAGACTCGTGAACGCGCTTTAAGGAAATCCTATACACTACTGTTCTTTTAAAGTGGGTAGGACTGAGTTACATAACAGGCAGCAGCAAAGAGTTAAAAAGGTTTACAATATTATATTGGCAACTATCAAAAAACAAAGTTATTGATTAAAGTTTTATATTATTAAATTAAAAGTTTTCCACGTCACCTAAACTTTAGTAGGTTTCCCCCAATTTGAGAACAAAGCTTATCAGCAGCAACTACTAAAGACTAAATCCCATACCATTGCAAAGGTAGTTTTTGACAGAGTTTTCAGAATCAGAGAATACATCGGTTGAAGCAGGACAAGTTGGATAACTGTTTCATGGATCCTTTATGGCTATTTGGGTCTCCTGGAGAAGCTATTTAAGTGGAACATACATTGACAGGAAAGGATGCATCCAGAAATCTTTTCAAAGAGCTCCAAGTGTTCCAACCTTATAACTTTTGACTCTCAGTCAAAGTGGTCCTAAACGTTGACCAGTGTGCTCAGGCCTTTAATGTACGTTAACTTTTTTAAAACATAGTTTAAAAAATAATAATAAAATCATATTTGTTCTTCTGAACCCGAAATTGTCTATTGTCCATAGTCCTAATGAATTTGATCTATTGTTTTCCTCCATTTGCAAACATAAACCACAGTGTTTGGGCTCTAGATGGATTCAATAGACAAAAGCATTTGTCAAATTATTTATTCCTCTACATTAAAGCTGTAAGTAGCATAAGTATCTCTTTATATCTAATGCTGACCAGCCATTCATGTTGCTGTGTTAGAAACTCGTCTCCTAATCAACCTCTCGAGTTAAACTTGCTCTTGAAGTTGACCTTGGCTGCACAGCCCACGCCCTTAGCAGCTGATTGGATTGGCAGGTGGGAACAGGCAGGTGTAAAAGGTCAAAGGTCAACACATGCAGTGCTGAAATATGTGCAGCTGTGGCTAATGCATACTATGACTTTATCCATGTAAAGTACAGTATTTACTGTGATCCAACCATTAAGGTGTGCCGACAGTCACACTGAAATGTTCTAAGGTCAGTTGGAAATTATTTTCTCAAACATGTTTTACACAGGCAACAATAATGTGGATCAACATTGTTTTGAAAAGGAAAGTTCTGATGTTATAAAAAAAACAAATTCTTCTCTATCAGTACCCCCCACCCCCACCCCTAGGACTACCACACCCACACCATAAAGCTTGTGTACACATTTCTTGGTAGCCCACTGTTTTATTAGAGCTTGCCTCAAAGCAGACTCTCCCCTCTCCCCGATACTTTAAATGAAACCTTTTGTCAGCGTTCTGACCGAGTGTTTAGAAAAAACTCAGCGAGCAGTCCGTCAGGCCCAGTTTGGCTTCACAGACAAGAGAACGTTACACAACAGCGGTGGTTGCCCTCTCCAACACAAATGATTTATTGGCCGGACAGAACTGGAATGGAAAGCAGAGATAAAAGCGCTGGGGCAGGATAAGCAGGGGTAAACAGATGATGAAGAGTGAATCACTACTAGTGCAGACTCAGACACATTTTGGCAATTATATTACTACCATTAGTGGTACTGTAGGTAGTATGAGACTTTAATGGATTGTCCGACTGAGATACAGCTAAGACTGGGCAATTAAACGGTTTTATACATTAATCTAATTTTATGTAAATTAATGGATATTACTTTGTCCACCAATGCACTTCTTGAGCTTCCATAGCTCAGGATGACATCAATTCATGCATTTGTATACTTAAATGTGTACTTATAACTGATAAACTCTGTTTCACATGACTAGCTGCGGAGTTTTACTGTTTCTTTTTAGCCAAAATGACTTTCTTTTCAGTCTTAAGTAAAGCAAAACAAAGAAAAAAAGTACGACCAGTAAAGATGTGAATTTTTAACATAAATAGTTTTTTTTTGCCAAGGATAATTTCTGAGATCTTGGTGTGACTCAGGCTAAATTTTCCATTGTTTACTTTAGTAAACATCTCTAGAGAACTCTTCTGCTTATCCATTCGAGCCAGGAGGCCATTTTTTATATATCTATATTTTTTCCCATTTAAAAGTGCGTGGAAAAGAACAGTAAGGTTTACTTTGTATAATCTAAATTTAACAAAAGCAAATATTTTAGGAATCATTAAGCCTTTTGGTCCCAGACAGACAGAATACAAACAGGAAGCGGGAGCAAAAAGGGAGGCTAACCCTGTATATCTGTCTACATTGTATTTCACTGGATTAAAGGGTCAACGGGTCTATTTTTGACACCATTTGTATAAAACTAAAATTAAAATATCTCCATTGTTATCTCTGGTTAGAATTCTGTCCAATCTTTGCCTCACAAGAAGATTCACTTCTCTAGTTTGATGTTTAGAGCTTGTAGTGAGCCCAACAGCCACAGAACGTCTGACTAAAATAACAAAACATATCCAAACAGTGAAGCGGAGATAAAGGACGTTATCTCTGCCACATCCGGGATAGTGTGGTCACTGAAACAACAGAACAGAAGCAAATACTGAGAGGCACAGATAAGATGGCTTTAGAAATGGGTCAAAACCTAGAACAGACCTGGCCTGATAAATAAAACTACAGAAAGCCAATTTTCTATGGGATATTTAATGTGCAGATCCTCATGTAATGACAGTAAAAGGAAAAAATGGACAGTGAATAAAAAAAAAAAAAGAGTGAGAGCTGGTGTATCTCTAACCTATGAAAAAGCCCTACTCAGCAAAGCCAATGTTCCTCTAACTAAAATCAAGGCTTTAGGAGCAGATTAACTCCAATGTGGCCCAATAATGTGACCAAAACACAATGAATCAACTTTTCATGAAGCGGATCGTTAAAAAGAGAATCAGTCAGTTCATTTTCCTTATATTGCCACCATCTGACACTAGTTAGGTCTTTGGAGGGTTTGCAGAGCAGACTATCATTATGAGATTAGTGGATATGTGAAAAGTTTATACACTGACATGTTCTCTGCATCTGCTGTTGCTACATCAGCTTCTTTGTTGAGCCTCTGAGCTGACAGGCCAACGACTAAAACCCCTTACAGATCATAAGAAAGCAAACACCGTTTTTAGATGTAACTTTAATATTCGCATTATGGAACTAGAGCTGCAGGGCATATAACTTTTTTAAAGTGGCCTACAGTAGTACTCAACCCTCTTTTTACAGATTTTCTTACAATAATTTTTTATACATCTATTCCCGCTAAGTATATAAAATCAGATGCAATAGATTACAACACTGTTACCATTTCCAAAGTGGCTGACCCTCATAACATTTTTCCTTTAATGCCTCTGAAAGAGAACGGAGAACACCAAGCTCAGATCCAAAGAGCTGGCTGAGCCCTTCACAGGGCAAATTAAGTACTTTTTAAGTCTGGTAAATGATTTAAAGAGGGAACAGCAGACTGAAATCAGCTGTCAACAAGAAAAGCACATTCAAAACAACTGCCATTAATCAGTGGAGCCATTTCAGGGGAAACAGCAAGGACGAGTCTAAGGACCCCTGACTGATACTGGCCCTATGTGAAATCAATATATATTATAAATATCCAAACCTAGTCATTAAATTACTGATATTTTCATATTTACTTTTTTTATAAAGATAAATGTTCAAGCCTTGTTAATAACAATTAACAAACCATCCACATCCATATTGAGTTACATTTGTCTTTATATTACCGGTAAATAAAATTTTAAAAAGCGATCATGAAAACAGTAAAAATCATTTTAAAAGCTAAATTATACATATTGGTGAGAACAAAGTTTGATAGCAAATACCGATGTTATTTGAGACTAAAGAAAAGAAATTGAAATTTGGAAAATAGTTTCCAAGGGAAAAAGGCTTTCACGGAAATATATTTTTACTCTCAAATTGTGAGGTTTTTCTGCAATAAGAGTGAACATAAAAAAAAAATAAATAAAAATCGATTTCACTTTCAACTTTTTTCTTCTCTCACTCTCAAAACCTAAATATTTGCTCTCGATTCAGGACCAATTTGTATTTCCAAAAGAATGATTTAAAAGCTAAATTAGAAATGGCTATTTTTCTTTTTCAGTGATTCTCCTGGTCCTCCGTAGTTTTACACTTGTCTT
>NW_015150566.1:672018-684339 GCF_000732505.1 Cyprinodon variegatus
TCTTCTAAACACATATGTTGGCATGTGTATTTAATCAGTCAATATCATTCCTTTTTGTTGTTGTACACTGAAAAAAATATGGCAATCGCATTTGAAATTTACTTAATCATCGTGATACATCATCATTAAATTCATAAAAGCAAAACGTGGAAATGAACGCTTAATTTAATATGACGCTTTAAAAAAATCCCCATCAGCATCCAGTATATGTGCAGTTTCTGCCCAAATATTTTGTTTTTGTTGTAGATTTTTTGATGGGGATAACTAGGATCATCCAAAACTGCCTTTTTATGAACTATGTTTGTTCTCTCGGCATCTGTTCATCCATTCCTGCAATAAGAAGTTTCTTTTGACTGGATTTGATTATACTTTTAAGCCCCTGGGTATAACATAAATATTTTTGATGGAGATGAGAAATCTGCTTCCTGGTATGTTGAAGAACCAATAGTTTGCATCCCATCTTTTAAATAAACAGTGTTAGTTTTTTTGGACATACATAAGAATTATGCTATAATTTCTAGTTACTAATCTGTCATTACTATATTTTAATTTGACAAGCCAGATTTTCTCTTTTTCCTGTTTGGTGAGATTGTAATTGCAAATCTCAAGCTGGCCGGACCGGTGCGGAGCAAAAAATAGCTCAGCTCCGAATTTTTATGGTGACGGACGGAGAAGACGTACAGGGACGGGGACGTGCGGAGAGTAGCGGAGGATGTCGAACAGCTCTCATTGATTAACATGACAGACAAGAACTCTGCACGACGTACATGATGGAGCAGAACGCTGATGGAGTATGCAGAATCTGGGGGGTAACACTTTTTTTATACATTACCCTGCTCACATGAAACAATTGTGTCAAAGTAACTAAATACGATTAAATAAAGGCCAAAAACGGTTGCATTATTTTTTTTCCAGTGTAGTTAATTAAACCCCTTTGTTTCCCATTGATAAACATCCATAAAAGACATGAATTTCCAGGAAAAACACATCCATTAATAGCCTATAGAATGAAACATCAAAGCTAGTGATTTACAGATATTAAGCTTGCTTCGGTTTAAATCGCATCCAGAGACTCCACTAAGTTTACCATCATGAGATCTTCATTTTATATTTTCTAGAGACAAGGAAAGGGCAGTATTTACGTACATTTAAGGGTGGCAAAGGGTCCTAGGAGTCACAGGGCAAACACAGGCTGAGGTTGTATATGCTCATGTCAGAGAGATTCAGGAGAACGGCAGCAGGATTCTGTGTCTCAAGTGAAAAGAATGCAGAACTGTGTGGGAACCCAAAGGAGGCTGGTCAGGACAGTCTCTGCTCTTGGACAGTATTACTGGGCAGAAATATACCATTTAAACTTCAATAAATAAAGGAAATTATTTGATTTGATTTTAAATTAGAATGAGACTACGAAAGCTTAAATCATGACAACATGATGATCTCTGAAACAGAAGGTACGTCTGATACAGACCATCAAGTTCAGTGAATACAGTCCAAAGGTTGAATGTGATAGAAAAGCCCCTGAATAAGCCTTTTGTGTAGCACAGCTCAATAGGTAGCCTCATTTTAGTTGGAAAGTATACTTCTACTGTGTCTAAGCTGAATTACATTCAACGACTAGTTTAAGTAAACATAATTGAAGGTCTGCTTGCAGTTTTCCTACAAAGAGAGGATATGTTGTGCAGGAATAAGATAACATGGCAACATTTGGATTTAGAGCAAACCCAGCTCAGAGTTTAAAACACAAGCGAACCACAACAAATAACAAGGACTATAATAAAATGGGTCTAAGGAAGCTGGTTAAAAATGATGGGAAAATGGATGAAGCTAAATGTAAGACAACATGAAGGTTAGAAGGCAACCCTGGCGTTACAAGCAAAGCCTCAGCTCAGTTTCATTACAGACACCTGTTGCTGACATGGCCTCTTGTGAGAGGACCTCTCCACCTCCCACAAACTCATTGAATTATATACACAATTTAGACTAAACTGTGACTTGTAAAATCCTGGGCTGCACGTTTGTTTTGATGATGCGTCGATGTTTGTCTCTTTAATGACAGTAGAATGAGTTTCTCACCAAATAAATTGAGTCTACAGGAAACCTTAGCCCACACATTCGTGCTTCGTCCCTCAGTGTTGTGTCTTGTATTGCTACAGTCAGGACAGAGACTGCTAGAGCTCTACACAATCTGCTCTACGTTACACATACCATGGTCAACTGCTGCTGAACAAAGAGACAAAGCCTGCTGCCTTGGCAACATGGAGTTAACATGGTTGTGCTGGACTGCTTTAGGCTTCTGAATTTAACAAATAAAAACGCAGTCAAACTGGTAAGGAATTTAAAGTGACTCTTTTTCAGTTCCATAATAAAAAGAGATGGGTTACATAATACGAAATAGAGGTGTTCACTGTCGGTGGGTAACCCCAAATCATTGCCTGTTTTATTTTCTTAAACTCTTCCTTTCTCCATCTAGGCTTTGCCACATCCTGCAGGTTGCGACCACAGCCCATCTGGGTTTGGTTACACGAAGACTTAAGAGTCTAAAGCTAGGCTTAGAGGAAAACACAGGGGCACCTCCTCATCCACAAAGTGCTCTAGTCCAAAAACATGGAAGCTCTGATGTGGGCAACAGGAAGTACAGTACAGGCAATGTCATATGATACAGCTCAATCTAGTAAAGTAGAAAGAGACAGCCATTGGTTTTAATATGAAGGTCAATATTGTGAAAACAGACAAATATTATATACCCAGAGTTATGTTTTCATTCAACATGAATCAATTATTCTGCAGCCCCCATGTGACAAGCAAGGCTCTATTTTTAGTGTCACTTGATATTTCCAGCTAGAGACCCTGACCGCCCCCTCTCCTTTTCATGCTCTATTCAAAAAGCAGATGAAAAGATGAAGAGTGACATCCTGAGAGCACCATGAATCTCCCTTTTTTCCCTCTTTGTCATATTCTGCAAACAAATCAACCTTCTTTTTTCCTCATGTCATCATGGCTCACAAGAAAGTAACAGCTCCAGGATAACAAGACATTAACAGCACTGCAGCATTTCTTTTTAATAATACACAGGCTAGTTTATACATTCAGTGGTTATAAATCAACAAATAAACACTAGAAACTCAGTTTTGTCTTACCAAAAAGCAAAATGCTGTTTTTAATGTGCCTGCTTTAAGTTGATTTTAAAGTCCACATGGAGGAAAAACGGGTTTTAGTCCTAAATCAATATTCAGCACAGCTACCTCAGGCAAAGCACAGAGTTGACAAAATCCCATCGTACTGAAAAGGTTGCACACAAAACCCACGATAAACGCTTAGTTTATGAGTTAATTTCAAAACAGCACAAAAGATCATTTAAAGATAACCTTTTTCTGTACTGAAAGGAATGCTTTCTCTGGTAATAGGTAGTCACCGCTGGGTTGTTGCTCAATGTGTGCACAGTGTGTTAACCACAGAACAAACAATCTGGCCAGCACATGACTTTTAGTATGAACGCCATGTGGTGTCACTTCATTCCTTCTGACACTGTACTAGTTAGCTTTGTGTGTTTACTGTGAAAGCAAACTCCACACAGAAATATATTGTTCTCAGTTTTCTTTACTTTTGGAAGGGACAGAGCGCGAAAGGGACAGAGCGCGACTCCTGCTGACAACTGTGACGGCGCGTGCTTTTAATAATAGCAAGTATCACAAGAAAACCGGACCAAAAAAAAAATAAAAAAGGTTACACTCACCATTTCGTCCAAAGCATAGCGAAGTAACCCGTGCTCATAGAGGATGAAGAACCTTCTTTGCCATTTCTGTAAGAAAATAGATAAAATAATTCACTTTAATTAACCCGTTAACTGGCCACACCAAAAAATAAATAAAAATCACCCAAAACGGATTAAAATTTTCAATCAGCTGCTGTTCTTCTACCCTTGGGAGGTTTTAGTCTGCCTTCAGGCTGCATATCTAGAAGTCTTGCTTGGTTCCATAAACAGGACGCGACAGTTAACACCTTAACAGTTCAAGTAAAACCATTTCACAAATAAGAAGTTTTGGTTTTTTAAACAAGAGATTTGTTTTATTTAAAATGTACTTTAAGTAAAGAACATTTAATTTGCAAGGAAAAAGTCATCTTTATCATCTTACAATGTCAACCAAGTTCACAGGCTTTCTTTTGAATATAACATGTTTCGAACACTTTCAACCCACATTTCCTCAACAAGCTTCAGCTGCTCCTAATTTTCTCTGTGTTTATCTTTCCTTTCAAAAAGATTTTTTTCTGACAGGCTTCATTAGTCCTTCTCAGACTAGGTCTGAATACTCGAGTTAAAGATTATTGGATTACCTTATTAGATGACGATTATTTCCATAACCGAGTAATCAGGATTAATCCAATCAAATATTTCTTCCCCATTTCAAAAGCAGGTTTAATGAAAACTCTAAATTTCTAAGCCTGAATTTTACATTAAGAGTTTCCTCAACCCTTGTTTCTGTTACCATAGTAACATTTCCCGTAGAGCTAACCGGGTCATGAGCAGGTTTTTCTCAATAACCTCTGTTTATTGGAAGCAATCACGTTGTTTTATTTCCTGATTAAGTCAGGAGAGTTTTGTCGTAGTTTTGTGTGAACAAAAGAAGAGAAAACCAGTTAACAGGTCCATTACACACATATTGTGTTTAAAACAGAACCAGCATTTCCTTTAGAAGAGGATCCAATTACAGAATGAGCGACATCAATTCAGACAATTCAATATTTCTAGGGAGAGGGTTCTCAGATGCGTATAGATGTCCCTTATATTCAGAAAGTCTCTCAATGAGTTCTACCCTTTCACCTCCAATCATACATCCATGACCTTATGCGACCAGACAGAGTTACACAGACTTTAACAGGTACTTTATAGAACTTGACACCGGTGCGAGAATATTGATGTGTGATTGATCTGTGAACAGCATTATAGAAAACAATTGCACAGTCAAATGGCCACTCAGTATTTACTGTATAATGGAAGACAAAATCAAAACGAGGAAGAACTCCATGAGATGATGCACAGGTCCCACTTGTTAGAACGTTTTTATATTTCATCTTCACCTGCTGACAGGTGATCCCACCTTAATATAAAATCTGATCCACTACCATTCAACCAGTAAACTGGTTTTCCCTTTAATGTTATCGTGTTCACAACAGTCTACGGCAGACTGTTTTGATATTTATTAGATTGTATATTTATGCATCTTACATATCTGAAATAAATGTTTTAACAAAATAAAATTCTTCATTCTGGATGTGTAAAATGAATTTCAGATCTAAATATTTCTATAGTTATTGGCCATAATTTGTATTATATTGATTAGGAAGAAATAAATGTATTTTAGATATCATAAATACATATTCATTCAAGCTGATGTCAAAAGAGCCTCTTAAAATCTGTAAACAATTCTAAGTATATTAAACTTAATTACTAGTACAATTTTGTTTTTTGACATTCTGAATTTCTTTTCTGCTGGCAAAAATGTAGGAAATCTATTATAACAGTTATGACTAGGACTGAGATTTTGACTAGGAAGAATCTTATTTTAGTGACCTACAAATGGAACAACGGAGGAGAGTGCTTTTAATAAATGTTAAAATGGCCTGCCATAGACCAATCTCTTAAACCATTTCCCCTCTCCTTTCAACTGTAGCCCTTTCTTTTAAACATGTTCTCTTATGTTTTCGCTAGTTCCAGTGCTGCTAAATTGGCACTTCCGGTTGCCTGTTGTCATGGATACATGAATCAGCTTTTCACTAATAATTGCTTTTCATGGTTGTTACGCACATGCTCAACTCTGATTGAACCTACTCAGAGTTGATTAGACTAACTCACCGCATCCATTTTGAAAATTTAGAGTTTCCAACCTTAGGCTAGATCATTTCAGAGTTGAAGATTTGAGTCTGAGTTTGTTGAACCTGCTTTGTGAAAGGGGCCTCTGCCCTCCCTTCAAAGGTATGATGTCATTGTGTATTTATGCGAGGCAGCTGATTAATGTTATTTTTATGTTTACCTCCGGGAAGAGAGTGAAAAAGAAGAGTTTAACCAAGGCACAAATCGTTGTGTTGGTGAGTAAGGTGGACAGGCGGACAAATATCTTTGGTAACCATAGCAGTGATGTGACAAATAAAAGGAAGTAGTGACATCTCCAGAGTAATATGGGGATGGGTAATATATATGAGCTTAAAAAATAGAATCAGCCTTAGAAATAGAAACTATGAAACCCGGGAACACATGAGTTGATGCTAAAGTTTCTACTGGTACATGGTTAATTTTTTTTTTTTTTCATTCAATGAAGTTCTCATAAATCATGTTACACCACATTGAAAACCATCAAATAAATATATATAAATGAATATAAAATAACTATATAAATATCCATCTATATAAATACCCATGTTGTAAACAACCTGTGCAATAATAACCCTGTATAATGATCCTACTATAAAAAAAAAGCCGTCATATGTGGACGCACTGCATATACTTTATATATCCTTTCACCTTTTTCTGCCTTTTGCATATTCTTCTTCTTTGACTATTTGAGCTGATGTAATGAGTACATTTCTCCACTGTGAGATCAATAAAGTCAATCAATCAATCATATATCAGTATGAGCAATCTAACACTTCATCGGTGCGTCTCGATGTTTTTGTCATGTTAGAGATCTCTTCTAACACACCCAATGTTGTCATTACCAAAATCAGACTTAAGAGCCTTGAAACAAACAACTAGGTATTTCAAACTCAAGATCACAATACAGCCACAAACTAACAAGCTGTTACACATTCACTGAACACATCAGCCGTTTTACTCTGTTATTAGTTTACTGGTTAAGTCTGCCTGACCAACCTGCTTACATAAGCACAAAGTATAAGCAATCAATTACAGCCCTGCAGTAAAAACAGGATTGTAAGAAGTAGTATCAGGGATGATGTCAAAGTGGCAGCACCAGACTGATGATAGGAGATCAAGGGGCGCTTTTCCCAAAACATATGGAAGCCATCAATGCAGCTGTGGGAACTAGGTCCTTCCCTCTCCTCCCCCACATCCTCCCTCGTTCCTTTTTAGGGATGCACCACCGCAAGATAATCTGAGAGCTGATAAAGTAAAGCTCCCATTAACATGATGATAGGGAGGTGGGAATCCCAAAATTATGTCAATATTAGGCTCATTATTGCCTCACAACAAGGCTTTCAGTGATAAACTCTAAACTCCCACAGGAATCTGTAGACTCTACCAAACAAGCAAAGAAACATCAACGACACCTCGTGTTTGTCAGATGGGTCTTCATCTCCTCAGGCTTCCTAAAATTCCACTAACATGAATGTGAAAAACAGCTAAAAGGCTTACTCGAGATCGGTGCAAAGGGTTGTCGAAATTCGTCCCCTCAGGCGCCAGTAGCAGCCATCCTCCATATATGGGTTTTGCCTGGTAGGGAACAAACAGAACACAACATATTACAAACAAAAATTATTTTATAATTGTTTTTTTCTTTACTGGTTTTCATTTAAATCACAAACTTTTATTAGTTTGTAAGGAATGTGTTTAAGAGGCCATCATCAGGATACAACAACTAAGGCTTATTATGGAATTTGGAATTTAAATATTAACCTATTATGCATTTAATGGAGTTCTTCTATAAGGTGCAGGAAAAGCAAATGTCCAATACGCAAATTCACCCACAGAGAGTTACCACAGCTTTTTTTGTTTTATGACTTTTAAGGTGGACAGCCATTAGTTGCAGGTTTGCGGTTGAACTACCGGTAGTTCGAATTTCAGAGGATGAATCAAACAGAACTCCATTAGATGTTTACAGTTTACTACATCATCTTTTAACTTCTTCACCTTGCCATTGTTTTTAATATTCCTGTTAGAGTCTGTTCTCTTCTTCTAATAAATACAATGCATCTGCAGAAAAAACAAACAAACAAAAAAAGGCCAATCATTAATGGAAAGCACTTCCAGATAGAGTCCGACCGATATGGGATTTTGAAGGCCAATATCGATATTGGGGCTTTTGAAAAAAAAAAAAAAAACATCCAATCGGACAGAACATTTAAAATAAAAGAAGAAAACTGAACATAGAGATAAGCAGGATATCCACTGTCCAAATATAGTCCAATTAAAATTCACATAATAACCAAAATATGATTCATGACAAAGAAAAAGAACATAAAAATATAGGATCAAAATAAGCTACTTTAAGTTGAGCATTATCAACATAAGACTATAAATATAATAATTTTTTGTGGTGCCATTTTAGATATTGACATATTTGTTGTGTTTTTTGCCTTGCTGATACCCTGATTAACTTTAACACTGCAGATGCTGCATCCAACAGCTGTTACATCCTTCATGAAGAGCTCCAACATGACTGTATCCTTCTGCCTGTGGAATGAATATATAAACATTTAGTGTATTTTGCTAGTTAGATTTCACTTCTACAGATGAGCATTTCAAAATGAAAAGAAGTGGCTGCATACAGATTAAAGTAAGTGGCTAATAGGAGAAGTTTGTATTCGATTCATTTTTAAAAGACTTAGAAATACTAGTTTGTCATATTTACAAGCAACTGAAAAGTTCCCTCCTCCACTGAACACAAGGGACCAAACTACATTTAAGTAGCAATGCTGTAGATTTCAAACCATCAAAACAGGGTGACAACTAAATACATGAGTTGGAGCTTTTTAAAAATGAGTTTAATGAAAACATTAAATTCCAAATGTGTGAGCTGAAATGCTAACATTCTTGGCAGAACTAGTGCATATAAAACTTGTCAACTCTCCTAAAGGCGCACTAAAAGCATGTAGCCACAAGAAAATTTGTCATCATGGGTAGGGCTGGGTAAATAAAAATTGATTTAATAAATTTTGGATCAATTCCTTTACATTTTTGCACAATTAATGTGCAGGGAATGACAACGATTAGTTTTATAGTGATGCGTGACGTTCACATTCAAACGACAGCTTGCTGAGTAACACCCCACTCAGCAAGCTGTCCCAACTGAAGTCTGGAACCGTTTTGGATTTAAAACAGCTAAAAATAATGGATATGTGACATTAAGGTGACTTCCCACTACATTGATAATGAGCATGGCCTTGCATCTCATGCTTCAGACCACCAAGATGACTTCAAGCCAGACAGCTGCAAATATAGCCAATAGGTTGACTGAGGACATAAACAAATGGGGGCTGACCAGCAAACACCCTGTAGTTGTTACAGACAACGCTGCAAACATGGTTTGTGCAGTGGAGATAATGCAGCTCATGCATGTCTGCTGTGTCACGTCTGCTTGCTCGTGCGAGGCTTCAGTTTTTTACTTTTTTACACAAGTTTGCACTTTTGACACAGTTTTGTTCACATCTCAAGTTTAAACTGTCTGCTTTACAAGTTTGCACTTTGTGTTTAAAACAGGAAAAAATAAAATACATGAGTATTTTGAGACACAGTTGAACCACTTTCATTATTGTAAAAACAGATTGAAACGAAATTAATCGATTTAGGACTTTGGTGAAAATACCCACCCCTAGTCATGGGGCACTTCATTACTATTATTTTTTTTTTTAACAAAATCAGGCCTTGTCATGGAGAAAACTACTTACTTTCTCCCTCTTCGTCCGCTACAATGTTTAACTCTTACGCTAGCAACAGCTGTGTGTGTTTGCGGAGGAGGGGGCGGTACGGAGCAGCTCGGCATTCAGGAAGGGAGGGTCAGAGGAGTAGAATCGGCGCAAGGCAGAAGTTTTGTTTAGCCTTTTGCAACAGAAATATAGTATTTATATTGGCCACATTTTGGCTAATGTTAATAAATCAGACAATAAAATCAGCCAACCGATTAATCCGTCAGGCTCTACTTCTACCGGATCTTTGTGTTTAAAAAAAGAAATGTTCCCTTTAAAAATCACAGAACACTTTATGCAAATATTCCAATAAGATAATTTTTTTTTTTTTTTTATCTCTTAGGGGTGTCCTAATTCCATACCAATATCGGCTATCAGTCCGATATATGCCAAAAAAATAATATCGTATTTTATCTGCCGGCATCTAAAATCTCAGATATTTTCATGCTGATAGAAATATTTTGCTTCCTTAACAAGTTTCTGTAACAGAAGTGTTGACTTTTGTTCCCCGTTTTAGTATCATCACTTCATCAAGCCTTTTCTAACAATCTATAGAATAAAATAAGTAATATAAAGATGATTCGTGCTAATGTTGAATCGAGTCAATATCGGTATCGGCCAGTTCTCAAAGCTACAGTATCGGTATCGTACTGGAAATGAAAAAGTATCACCCCTAATTTGTGTATATTTACAATATTAAAAAAAAGTTTTACAAGCTCAGATAAAAAGATAGCTTTCATTTAGCACTTTCCTGCTAAAAGAGATAAAAAATTCTGACCCTATTTCAGAATATTTTCCTTTTAGTGCAAGATCTGTGTTAGTCACTAAATGCCTGTAGTTGACCACAGGTTACACTCTCCTGCTGGCTTTAATCCAGAGCACCATGCTGCCTCCGAAAAAAAGAAAAAGGAGGGGAAAAGCCTAACACACATGATTTTTCCCTGTGATCATGGCAGTGGGCGGACCGGTGGGTGGGTGGAGAAAGCAAGAAGCACAAACTATGGGAGAAAAAAGTGGCGTATGAGCTGAAGGGAAAAGTAGCACAAATCTTTGGGAGTTTTTGTGGCTTAAACACTGAAAATCAAACAAGCACTTAGGAAGGAAGGCTGGGCCGGTTGTTGGGCCCTTCTTAAAATGTTCTGGTGCACACTTTGAGCTGTAGCCACAGCAATAGTCGACCCTTCATTGCAGAGCCAAAAAAACAACAACATTGTTCATAACCATAACATTATAATGTGTACAAAAGGAAATTACGCTAAAATCATCGCTACACCTAAGGAGCTCAAATTAACTCCTTTTACATAATCCGAATGCACTTCTCACTCAATGCAACAGCAGGGTTCAAATCAGCTTGTGGAGCTCTGACATTTATAGCTCCCTGGCACCTCCGTATCTTCCAGTCAGAGATTTTGATTACAGTCATAACTTCAGTCAGTGAAAAACTGAGAGTAATCTGCAACAAAATCCTCTTTCACTTTGATTCTGAGCACATTTTCAGCTGCATGATTCCAAACAACATGGCTTAGTCTTTATCTTAGCCTTGGACAGCCAAGTAATTAACAGACTCAATAAGTATTCATAAAGAAAATAACAAAAATGCTAGTTTGGAAAATAAAGTTAAAAAAAATGGCATTAACTAACTTAAAAAAGACTTTGACACAGAGATAAACAAACATTTAAAAGGAAAGTGAAATCAACGTTTCTCCTCACGTGACCTGACCGAAATCCTATCTGACAGATCCTTGAAGAACAGAGAAACAACTGAGATCAATGTGGGTCATTTTTTACCCTGCAGTGGTTAAACGGGGCCAATTTAATGTGTTCAGGTCAAAATGTCTGCAACCACCTTTATTATTCCTCCGATCATAAATAAGATTACTGCTCTGACAAAAGAGGAAGAGAAAAAGGAGTTCATTCTATAAATATACAGAGGAGAGTTCTTCTTTGCAACAGTCCTTTAGCTAAACTAGAACTGGGTTCTTTCCTGTCGCACGTTTCGTAATCTCCAACATGAAATATTAACTGAATTCTGTTGAAGGGTTACCACAGATTAGAGCAACATCCTTTTGGAGGACAGCTCTCTACCTCAACTTCTGAACTGTAATCTAATTCTGGCCATCATGTTAATCACTGTTGAAAGGACTCCCCACAGCATGATACAGTCCCCACCATGTTTTACATTGAGAATTCGGGGTTGTGTGCAGAGATAGTCTTCCCCTTTAAAAAATAGCATTTAGTAGATATGAATTAGGATTATGTCCTTTAACTAAAAACAATGCAAACCTACCATGTTTGCAGCCCCAAATGCTGAATATTCTATTCATAAACACGACCGTGAGAAAGTAA
Source organism: Cyprinodon variegatus (assembly GCF_000732505.1). Classification (NCBI taxonomy): domain Eukaryota; kingdom Metazoa; phylum Chordata; class Actinopteri; order Cyprinodontiformes; family Cyprinodontidae; genus Cyprinodon; species Cyprinodon variegatus. The sequence continues at coordinate 684,001 of NW_015150566.1, forward strand.
ATAAATATTGTACTTCTGAAGTAAATCAAAGCCAACATATTTCAACAGATAGCTCTTTTTTTTATCCCGATTAGCCAAACCAGCACCTGGAAAGCGATGAGAAACTCCATTAGTCACAAATGTATCATCCATTTACACCTTGGCTGGTTACGGCTATATAAACACCTCAACTAAACTGGTGACTAACATGTCGGTACACAGATGTTCAAAATGCTCTGAGGCATTGGGTGCTTCTGTTCTAGTCAACTTTCTGCCTTATTTCCACAACAGAAATACTAATATATATAAAATACCTCACCTTTTATGTCGGTGCTTATCATAAACAATGAAAAAAAAGAT